>NW_023270447.1:6627511-6759225 GCF_011800145.1 Mirounga leonina
TTGCTTTAGAATTTTGGGAGACACTTTCTTCTAACAGACCAAAATACACCCAAAATCTAGTGTGTGGCACTGATCTATATACCAGCCTGATCATATTTGATCACATTCTTTTTGTTTGTTTTGTTCTGTTTTTGTTTATTTTTATCTTTTTTTTTCTTTTTTCTCTCTTTCCCTTTCTTTTCCCACTGCTTCAGGTCTTTTCTGATTGGTTTAGAGTATATTTTCTGGGAACGTTGTTACCCTGTTAGCATTTTGTTCTCTCATTAATCTATTCTCCTCTGGACAAAATGACAAGATGGAAAAAATCACCTCAACAAAAAGAACAAGAGGTAGTACCGACTGCCAGGGACCTACTCAATACAGACATTAGTACGATGTCAGATCTAGAGTTCAGAATCATCACTTTAAAGATACTAGCTGGGCTTGAAAAAAGCATGGAAGTTATTAGAGACACCCTTTCTGGAGAAGTAAAAGAACTAAAATCTAACCAAGTAGAAATCAAAAAGGCTATTAATGAGGTGCAATCAAATATGGGGGCGCTAACTGCTAGGGTAAATGAGGCAGAAGAGAGAATCAGTAATATAGAAGACGAAATGATGGAAAATAAAGAAGCGGAGAAAAAGAGAGATAAACAACTACTGGATCACGAGGGCAGAATTCGAGAGATAAGCAATACCATAAGACAAAACATTAGAATAATTGGGATCCCAGAAGAAGAAGAAAGAGAGAGAGGGGCAGAAGGTATAATGGAGCAAATTATAGCAGAGAACTTCCCTAATTTGGGGAAGGAAACAGGCATCAAAATCCAGGAAGCACAGAGAACCCCTCTCAAAATCAATAAAAATAGGTCAACACCCTGACATCTAATAGTAAAACTTACGAGTCTCAGAGACAAAGAGAAAATCCTGAAAGCAGCTCGGGAGAAGAGATCTGTAACCTACAATGGTAGAAACATTAGATTGGCAACAGACCTATCCACAGAGACCTGGCAGGCCAGAAAGGACAGGCAGCATATATTCAGAGCACTAAATGAGAAAAATATGCAGCCAAGAATACTCTATCCAGCTAAGCTGTCATAGAAAATAGAAGGAGAGGGGCGCCTGGGTGGCTCAGTCATTAAGCGTCTGCCTTCAGCTCAGGTCATGATCCCAGAGTCCTGGGATAGAGCCCCGCATCGGGCTCCCTTCTCTGCAGGAACACTGCTTCTCCCTCTCCCACTCCCCCTGCTTGTGTTCCCTCTCTCGCTGTCTCTCTCTCTCTCTGTCAAAAAATAAATAACTTAAAAAAAAAAAAAAAGAAAGAAAATAGAAGAAGAGGTAAAAAACTTCCAGGACAAACAAAACTAAAGGAATTTGCAAACACAAAACCAGCCCTACAAGAAATATTGAAAGGGGTCCTCTAAGCAAAGAGAGAGCCTAAACGCAACATAGACCAGAGAGGAACACAGACAATATACAGTAACACTCACCTTACAGGCAATAAAATGGCACTAAATTCCTATCTTTCAATAGTTACCCTGAATGTAAATGGGCTAAATGCCCCAATCAAAAGACACAGGCTATCAGATTGGATTAAAAAACAAGACCCATTGATATGCTGTCTGCAAGAGACTCATTTTAGACCCAAAGACACCCCCAGATTGAAAGTGAGGGAGTGGAAAACCATTTACCATGCTAATGGACACCAAAAGAAAGCTAGGGTGGCAATCCTTATATCAGACAAATTAGATTTTAAACCAAAGACTGTAATAAGAGATGAGGAAGGACACTATATCCTACTTAAAGGGTCTATCCAACAAGAAGATCTAACAATTGTAAATATCTATGCCCCTAACATGGGAGCAGCCAATTATATAAGGCAATTAATAACAAAAGCAAAGAAACACATCGACAACAATACAGTAATAGTGGGGGACTTTAACACCCCCCTCACTGAAATGGACAGATCACCTAAGCAAAAGATCAACAAGGAAATAAAGACTTTAAATGACACACTGGACCAAATGGACTTCACAGACCTATTCAGAACATTGCATCCCAAAGCAACGGAATACACATTCTTCTCTAGTGCCCATGGAACATTCTCCAATATAGATCACATCCTAGGTCATAAATCAGGTCTCAACCGGTACCAAAAGATTGGGATCATTCCCTGCTTATTTTCAGACCACAATGCTTTGAAACTAGAACTCAATCACAAGAGGAAAGTCAGAAAGAAGTGAAATACATGGAGGCTAAAGAGCATCCTACTGAAGAATGAATGGGTCAACCAGGGAATTAAGGAAAAATTTAAAAAATTCATGGAAACCAATGAAAATGAAAACACAACTCTTCAAAATCTTTGGGATGCAGCAAAGGCAGTCCTAAGAGGAAAGTATATAGCAATACAAGCCTTTCTCAAGAAACAAGAAAGGTCTCAAATACACAACCTAACCCTACACCTAAAGGAGCTGGAGAAAGAACAGCAAATAAAGCCTAAACCCAGCAGGAGAAGAGAAATAATAAAGATCAGAGCAGAAATCAATGAAATAGAAACTAAAAGAACAGTAGAACAGATCAACGAAACTAGGAGCTGGTTCTTTGAAGAATTAACAAGATTGATAAACCCCAGGCCAGACTTATCAAAAAGAAAAGAGAAATGACCCAAATCAACAAAATCATGAATGAAAGAGGAGAGATCACAACCAACACCAAAGAAATACAAACAATTATAAGAACATATTATGAGCAACTCTATGCCAGCAAATTAGATAACCTGGAAGAAATGGATGCATTCCTAGAGATGTATGGACTACCAAAACTGAACCAGGATGAAAAGGAAAACCTAAACAGACGTATAACCACTAAGGAAATTGAATCAGTCATCAAAAATCTCCCAAAAAACAAAAGCCCAGGGCCATGTGGCTTCCCAGGGGAATTCTACCAAACATTTCAAGAAGAATTACTACCTATTCTTCTAAAACTGTTCCAAAAAATAGAAATGGAAGGAAAACTTCTAAACTTGTTTTATGAGGCCACCATTACCTTGATCCCCATACCAGATAAAGATCCCATCAAAAAGGAGAATTACAGACCAATATCCCTGATGGACATAGATGCAAAAATTCTCACCAAAATACTAGCCAGTAGGATCCAACAGTACATTAAAAGGATTATTCACCACGACCAAGTGGGATTTATCCCTGGGCTGCAAGGTTGGTTCAACATCTGCAAATCAATCAACGTGATACAATACATTAACAAAAGAAAGAACAAGAATCATATGATCCTCTCAATAGATGCAGAAAAAGCATTTGACAAAGTACAGCATCCTTTCTTGATCAAAACTCTTCAGGGTATAGGCATAGAGGGTACATACCTCAATATCATAAAAGCCATCTATGAAAAACCTACAGCGAATATCATTCTCAATGGGAAAAAACTGAGAGCTTTACCCCTAAGGTCAAGAACGCAGCAGGGATGTCCACTATCACCACTGCTACTCAACATAGTATTAGAAATCCTAGCCACAGCAATCAGAGAACAAAAAGAAATAAAAGGCACCCAAATCAGCAAAGAAGAAGTCAAACTCTCACTCTTTGCCGATGATATGATACTTTATGTGGAAAACCCAAGAGACTCCACCCCAAAACTGCTAGAACTCATACAGGAATTCAGTAAAGTGGCAGGATATAAAATCAATGCACAGAAGTCAGTGGCATTCCTATACACCAACAACAAGACAGAAGAAAGAGAAATTAAGGAGTCGATCCCATTTACAATTGCACCCAAAACCATAAGTTTCCTAGGCGTAAATCTAACCAAAAAGGCAAAGGATCTATACTCAGAAAACTATAAAATACTCATGAAAGAAATTAAGGAAGAAACAAAGAAATGGAAAAACGTCCCATGCTCATGGATTGGAAGAACAAATATTGTGAAGATTTCAATGCTACCTAGAGCAATCTACACATTCAATGCAATCCCCATCAAAATACCATCCAGTTTTTTCAAAGAAATGGAATAAATAATTGTAAAATTTGTATGGAACCAGAAAAGACCCCGCAAGGCCAGAGGAATGTTGAAAAAGAAAAGCAAAGCTGGCGGCATCACAATTCCGGACTTCCAGCGCTATTACAAAGCTGTCATCATCAAGACAGTATGGTACTGGCACAAAAACAGACACATAGATCAGTGGAACAGAATAGAGAGCCCAGAAATGGACCCTCAACTCTATGGTCAACTCATCTTTGACAAAGCAGGAAAGAATGTCCAATGGAAAAAAGACAGTCTCTTCAACAAATGGTGTTGGGAAAATTGGATAGCCACATGCAGAAGAATGAAACTGGACCATTTCCTTACACCACACACAAAAATAGACTCCAAATGGTTGAAAGACCTCTATGTGAGACAGGAGTCCATCAAAATCCTAAAGGAGAGCACAGGCAGCAACCTCTTTGACTTCAGCCGCAAGAACTTCTTCCTAGAAACATTGCCAAAGGGAAGGGAAGCAAGGGCAAAAATGAACTATTGGGACTTCATCAAGATAAAAAGCTTTTGCAAAGCAAAGGAAACAGTCAACAAAACCAAAAGACAACCGACAGAATGGGAGAAGATATTTGCAAATGATATACCAGATAAAGGGCTAGTATCCAAAATCTATAAAGAACTTATCAATCTCAACACCCAAAGAACAAATGATCCAGGCAAGAAATGGGCAGAAGACATGAACAGACATTTCTGCAAAGAAGACATCCAAATGGCCAACAGACACATGAAAAAGTGTTCAAAATCACTCAGCATCAGGGAAATCCAAATCAAAACCTCAATGAGATACCACCTCACACCAGTCAGATTGGCTAAAATTAACAAGTCAGGAAATGGCAGATGTTGGCAGAGATGCAGAGAAAGGGGAACCCTCCTACACCGTTGGTGGGAATGCAAGCTGGTGCAGCCACTCTGGAAAACAGTATGGAGGTTCCTCAAAAAGTTGAAAATAGAGCTAACATACGATCCAGCAATTCCACTACTAGGTATTTACCCCAAAGATACAAAAGTAGGGATCCGAAAGGGTACGTGCACCCCGATGTTTATAGCAGCAATATCCACAATAGCCAAACTATGGAAAGAGACAAGATGTCCATCAACAGATGAATGGATAAAGAAGATTGGGGCACCTGGGTGGCTCAGTTGGTTAAGCAACTGCCTTCGGCTCAGGTCATGATCCTGGAGTCCTGGGATCAAGTCCCACATCGGGCTCCCTGCTCAGCGGGGAGTCTGCTTCTCCCTCTCCCACTCCGCCCTCTTGTGCTCTCTGTCTCTCTCTCAAATAAATAAATAAATAAATAAATAAATAAATAAATCTTAAAAAAAAAAGAAGTTGTATATATATATACAATGGAATATTATGCAGCCATCAAAAGGAATGAGATCTTGCCATTTGCAATGACATGGATGGAACTGGAGGGTATTATGCTGAGTGAAATAAGTGAAACAGAGAAAGACATGTATCATATGACCTCACTGATATGAGGAATTCTTAATCTCAGGAAACAAACTGAAGGTTGCTGGAGTGGTGGGTGGGGTGGGAGGGATGGGGTGACTGGGTGATAGACACTGGGGAGGGTATGTGCTCTGGTAAGCGCTGTGAATTGTGCAAGACTGTTGAATCTCAGATCTGAAATAAATAATGCAATATATGTTAAGAAAAAAAAAAAAGAAGATAGCAGGAGGGGAAGAATGAAGGGTGGGAAATCGGAGGGGTAGACGAACCATGAGAGACGATGGACTCTGAAAAACAAACTGAGGGTTCTAGAGGGGAGGGAGGTGGGAAGATGGGTTAACCTGGTGATGGGTATTGAGGAGGGCATGTTCTGCATGGAGCACTGGGTGTTATGCACAAACAATGAATCATGGAACACTACATCTAAAACTAATGATGTAATGTATGGGGATTAACATAACAATAAAAAAATTAAAAAAAAAAGAAACTTACCCCAGAGAAAAGTATCCATTATCTTGATAGGGCAAGGTATGGGGTGATAGGAAAAAGTGGGCATAATCTAGTACCTTGCAGTCTCGTTCTATAATGTCCAAATGTTCACATCATCTCTCAATGAGTCACATCAGTCCATAGCTGATTTTAGAGATAATCTCTATCAGTCTTTCCAAATAGTAAAACCTCTGTCTTCTGCTGAGAGAGTCATTTGCTGGCTGTGCAGGTAGAGTGATGGAATCGGGGTTTCACTATGCATTTTTTTATATTTTACTCAAAGCCTTCAGTTTTCAGCTCCACCAAAACCTTGGCCTTCAGAGATAATTGATGTCTCCAATTCCTGAAACTTTCTGAGAAACTCTGTTGTAGATTACTTTGCTTTTTGTTGGTTCATCTCTTGAGAATATTTAACCAAGTGTAGAAAGCTAAAACATAAATCATTCAGGATTTCTTGCCTAATTTTCAACATCACAATTTATGCGGATATCTCTTCTGTTTTACTCTCTTTACTGCTATTCCTATGGGTTTCAAGAAGGAGTAAAATTAACTGCAAATACTACTTCCATCATGTTTAAATACAACCTTTTGTATTACTTTAATTTAGACACAATATATTTCAATTATCATTTTTAAATTTTCCCAACATGATTTATTATTACTTTTGCCTAAAGACCTTTATCTCATTTCTAACAAAGTTATTTTGGGGGCGCCTGGGTGGCTCAGTGGTTAAGCGTCTGCCTTCTGCTCAGGTCATGATCCCAGCGTCCTGGGATCGAGTCCCACATCGGGCTCCCCACTCTGCAGGAAGCCTGCTTCTCCCTCTCCCACTCCCCCCGCTTGTGTTCCTGCTCTCGCTATGTCTCTCTCTGTCAAGTAAATAAACAAAATCTTAAAAAAAAAAAAAAAAAGTTATTTTGGAGGGCAGGGTACTTTTTTAGATCTAAGTTGACAAACTGATTGGAAAAGAAAAAATATTTAAATAAAATTAATTATAAAAGTAATTCTCAATCCTATCAATTCATTAGAATAACCTGCAAATAAAAAACAAAAACCAAATCACATCCAGAAAGCTCAAACCAAGAATAAATAGCTCAGAATTTTTTTTTTTAAAGATTTTATTTATTTATTTGAGGGAGAGAGAATGAGACAGAGAGCATGAGAGGGAAGAGGGTCAGAAGGAGAAGCAAACCCCCTGCCGAGCAGGGAGCCCGATGCGGGGCTCGATCCCGGGACTCCAGGATCATGACCTGAGCTGAAGGCAGTCGCTTAACCAACTGAGCCACCCGGGCACCCAATAGCTCAGAATTTTATGATGATTGTCATTCTTCTATTTTTTAAAAGTTTCAAATATTAAATTGAGGACCAGTGTTCTATAAATCTGTAAGTATATAAAAGCATTCCAGATGAGATCGGGCACGTCAGGGTGGTATGGCTGGAAACTGTAAAAGCATTCCAAAGCAAGTATCCGCATGCATCCTGGGTTGCTGCTTATGGAGATTTAACATAGTCTAAAAGGAAGAAGATGACTTGAGTGCTATCATCTCATTTGTGTTCATCCTGTTGGTATAAATAATAAACCTGATCTGTAGAAATCTTGATGCAGAAGTATTACAGTACACATCCACTTAAAAAATACATCTCACACAACTGTAAATGATTACAATAGTAACTGAGCATTTAAAATTTGTTGATTGCATCTGTGAATATTTTTGAAGATTACTAGATAATTATTGTCTCCTGAATCACTGCCAAAAGTCTTAATTTAAGTGGTTATTTTACTTAAAATGTGTTTGAGATCCTATATCCCAGATGACAGTTCGTTTATATGAAGGCCCCTGTGGCACTGTTGGGCCATCATGGTTTGGAGCCAGACATGTTTAATTGAAGTTGGCCCGTTATTTATTTAAATTTAGGATAAAAGATATTTTTCAATTGGCTCTATGCTGTTTTAAAAATTTACAAAGAAGTTTATTTTTTTTTTTTTCTTTTCCTCTCTCTCTGAGTAGGGACCATCTGTTTGTCATGGAAAATCAGAAAATAATCTTTGATATGAAATTGTACTCCAAGTCTAATACCTAAGTGGAGTTTTGAAAACTAATTATCTATAGCATATCTAATTCATTTATATTTTAATTTCAATCTATCAATGTCAAATAAAATAAATTATTTCAGTTTCAATTTCTGATGATCTTAAGCTTCAGATTGCTGAACTGGAAATTATGTCATGCTGTGTAGTGATGGGCTCCTGGATTAGTACAGCTGCCAGTATTTCATTCCTTTAAAAAAAATTACTACATTACACAAGCTCAATATTGTCAATTTTGGCATTGGAATAATGTCATTAGCAACTTCATAAAAAGAAATATATTTCTTGTTAGGAAAAAATCACATATAACTGGATGAATCATAGAAATAACATTGCATACCAAGTAAATCCCAAGTTAAAAAAATAGGTCAAGGAATTATATATAGAAAAACTGGTAGAAAACAAAACATCTTAGATCAAATGTTTGTTACTCAGTAATTAGAAGCACTGTTTGTTTGTGTGGAGGGGAACAGATAGTGGAAGACACTACTTTAATGAAGCATTTGAGGCTCCTTAGTATCTGTCTTAAATTAGATGTTTGAGGGATGAAAGCAGAACAGTTTGAAAAAGGCTGACTGCCTCCCCCCACCACTCTCTCTCTCTCTTTCTCTCTCTCTCTCAAAAAAAAAATGTATTTGGGGGCACCTGGGTGGGTCAGTCAGTTAAGGGTCTGACTCTTGATCCAGCTCAGGTCATGATCTCAGGGTTGTGGAATCGAGCCCCATGTCAGGATCACGTGCTGGGCATGGAGCCTGCTTAAAATTCATTCTCTCTCTCTGTCTCTCTCTCTCTGTCTCCTTCTGCCCCTCCCCACCTCTGGAAAAAAAAAAAAAAAAAAGGGCTGAGATGTGAGGTTCAAATACCAAGCAGTGAAATATGTGACCTGCTGTGGAGTCTCAGTTCTAAATTTTGAGAAATTTCAAATAGTTCATCCAGTCCATGACATTAATGTTACTGACAGAGGAATCAACATATGGTTTTAGGAAATATGCCCATTGGGTAATTACTTTGATGATTCTTTCCTTGTAAATAAGGACAAATAGGGGTCAAATCCTCAAGTTCTAGAAATAGTAAAATAAAAAAGTGAAGCCCTGTTATTTGATTTGGAATCTAAGGCTGAGTAGTAGTAACATACTAATCTGAGATTCAGTCTTGGATTTCCCACCTCCCAATTCCTAACAGAGGCAGTTAGCTTCATTCAGTTTCAGGAACACAGAATGTATCTATTCCATGAGGAAAAGTCAATCACCACCTTATTTACCATCATATCTCCAACACCTAAGTTGTATGGACACATGGTGGTTGTACGTATCATTGGAATCTATGAAAGACTGGATGGATTAATTAAGATCCTCAGACAAGAGGGAAGAGATGTGTGCAGAACCTTATACCTGCTAACAACTACTTTGCATAAACTAAAGAGAACATGCTTCAGAGAAACATCATTTTTATTCAAAGGACAATACTTGGTGCCACTGATAAGATAAAATAATCGTAAAAGGCATTTTACATTTTTATTTTTATTATTATATTTTTTAGTTTCTGTTTAAATTCCAGTTTGTTAACTAACATACGGTATAACAATTAGCTTCAGATGTACAATTTAGTGATTCAACACTTACATACCACACACGGTGCTCATCACAAGTGTACTCCTTAATCCCCATTACTTATTTAACCAATCCCCCAACCCATCTCCATTCTGGTAACGATCAATTTGTTCTCTATAGTTAAGAGTCAGCTTTATGGTTTGCCTCTCTCTTTTTCTCCCCTATGTTCATCTGTTTTGTTTCTTAAATTCCACATATGAGTGAAATCATAAGGTATTTGCTTTCTCTAACTTGTTTCCCTCAGCATAATACACTCTAACTCCATCCATGACTTTGCAAATGGCAAGGTTTCATTCTTTTTAATGGCTGGGTAATATTCCACTGTATATATATATATATATATATATATATATATACGACTTCATTATCCATTCATCAGTCAATGGACATCTGGACTCTTTACATAATTTGGTTACTGTTGATAATGTTGCTATAAACATTGGGGTGCATGCATCCCTTCGAATTAGTGTTTTTGTATCCTTTTGGTAAATACTTAGTGCAATTGCTGAGACATAGGGCAATTCTATTTTTAACCTTTTGAGAAAGCTCCCTCCTGTTTTCCAGGGTAGCTGCACAAGTTTGCATTCCCACCAACAGTGTAAGAGTGTTCCCCTTTCTCCACATCCTTGCCAACACCTGCTGTTTCCTGTGTTGTTAATTTTAGCCATTCTGAAAGGTGTGAGGTGATATCTCATTGTAGTTTTGATTTGCATTTATTTCCCTGATGAGGAGTGTTGTCAGCGTCCTTTTATGTGTCTGTTAGCCGTCTGTATGTCTTCTTTGGAAAAATGTCTAATTCATGTATTCTGCCCATTTTTTTAATTGGATTATTTGTTTTGGGGTGTTGAGTTTGAAAAGTTCTTTATAGATTTTGGATACTAACCTTTTATCAGATATGTCATTTGCAAATATCTTCTCCCATTCCATAGGTTGCCTTTTAGTTTTGTTGATTGTTTCCTTTGCAGTGCAGAAGCTTTTTATCTTGAATTCCCAGTAGTTCATCTTTGCTTTTGTTTCCCTAGCCTCTGGAGATGTGTCTAGTAAGAAGTTGCTGTGGCTGAGGTCAAAGAGGTTGTTGCCTGGGTTCTTCTCTAGGATTTTTATGGTTTCCTATCTCACATTTAGGTCTTTCATCCATTTTGAATTTATTTTTGTGTATGGTATAAGAAGCTAGTCCAGTTTCATTCTTCTGCTGACCCAACACCATTTGTTGAAGGGACTATCTTTTTTCCATTGGACATTCTTTCCTACTATGTCAAAGATGAGTTGACTATAGAGTTGTGGGTCCATTTCTGGGTTTTCTATTTGGCTCCATTGATCTATGTGCCTATTGTTGTGCCAGTACCATACCATCTTGATGACTGCAGCTTTGTAATATAACTTAAGTCCAGAAATGTGATGCCACCAACTTTGCTTTTATTTTTCAAGGTTGCTGTGGCTATTCGGGATCTTGTGTGGTTCCGCACAAATTTTAGGATTGTTTGTTCTAGCTCCATTAAAAAATGCTGGTGGTATTTTGCTAGGGATTGCATTAAATGTGCAGATTACTTTGGGTAGTATGGACATTTTAACAATTGTTCTTCCAATCCATGAGCATTGAATGTTTTTCCAGTTCTTTGTGCCATCATTAATTTCTTTCATCAGCATTTTACAGTTTTCAGAGTACAGATCTTTTACCTCTTTGGTTAGGTTGATTCTGTTCTGGAATCTTGAGAAAATGAGATATTTAGATATTTCATATATTTGTTGATATGCTGAAGACATAGGATATGGACACACCCAACTTGTTTTTCAGTAAAATAACTTTGTTTCTCAGAAGGGAAGCTTCTGTATACATGGAACTAATTGTAACACATGACATTTGAGCTATAATTATGGAAAAAATAAGTAAATATAATAAGTTAAATCTTACCTAGAATATTTATTTTAAATACCATAATAATAGGGGCACCTGGGTGGCTCAGTCAATTAAGTGACTGTGGCTGCCTTCGGCTCAGGTCATGATCTCAGGGTCCTGGGATCTAGTGCCATGTGGGGCTCCCTGCCCAGCATGGAGTCTGCTTCTCCCTCTGTCCTTTCCCCTGTTTGTTCTCTCTCTCTATCTCTAATAAATAAATAAATAAAATCTTTAAAAAATTAAAAAGTAAAAAAATAAAATGCTATCATAGTAAAGAGCTATAACTTGAAGTTTTACATATGTATACAAAGTAAACAAAATGAAGAAGCAAGATATGAAGTGGTTCTAGAGAAAACAGAATTCCTTAACACATCCTTTCTTCTTTGACCCTAAAGTAAGAAAAGAAGATAACTACTTGGCCACCATAAAGAATAAAATTGTGCTATAATTAATTTGTACATAATAATCAAACAATCTAGGCATAGAAGTTAAAGGCTATAGTGGTAAGATATATATTCTCTCTAAAGAGAATTTAAACTTCCTGTAGTAACTGTTGTAAGTTAAACTTGTAGCAAAAGCAGGATTATAGAATAAGAAATGGAATTTAAAAAAAAAATTTTCAAATGGAAATCAATGTTTTCTTCTAAGCTTTAATACATCCAACTATTACTATTCTTCAAATTTTATTCCTCACACCTACCCCCTGACAATTTTAAAAGGGATCCAGAAAAATACTCTTAAGTGCATGGAATTTGACTCTAAAACATTATACAGTACAGAAATTTGACTTCTTTCTGCTTAAAAGAAATCTCATATGAATGGTGCTATAGAATACAAATAATAAGAAACAAAAGAACCCCTTCTTGTCTTATGCCATTTCAAAAAAGATCTATTATTGGCAGAAGAAAAGCATATTGAGTACTCACATTATCATTACATCAGAAGAGCAAAACTATAGTTTTATGTCAATTATGTTATAGTACTTTTTTATTAAATACTGTATTTTATTAGATTTCTCCAACATAATTACTGAAATACTATTTAAAACAACTTTTATGTAGATACAATTTCCTGGGTTAGAGTCTCAGCTTTAATTATATTTTTTCAAGGGTTTGTGACAGTCAAGAAGCTTAAGAATCATTATCATAGATATTTAAAATTTCTATTTTAAATAGTGAGTGGATGTGTTGACAAGATGACATTTCACATCAATAGTCTCACATCAGTAGTCTCCTATATGACTAGCAAAATACAGCACTTAACATTTAGTCATTGATGCTTCTAAAAACTAAAGTTGTTCTGTTAAAAAATTTAAATCATATGTCACCTATAAAAAAACTAATGAGTAATTACTTTTTGGAGAAATAATGTAATGACTGTAGGCTTTTTATTATTGTTATTATTTAATTTGAAAACCAGGATTAATCATATTTAATATGTGCCACTCTCTAGCAATGCATAAATTTCCTACTTGACTTCCCTCTCAAAACATAATCCAGTTTCTACTTAATTTTTTATAGTGATGGGAAGTTAACTTGTCCTGAATCAACCGTATTTATTTTTTGACAGGTTAGTTTGTAGATCGTTCTATTTTATGTTATGACATCTTATTTTATTTTTGAGCCAAAATGTACATAATGTCACACAAATCACAGTGCCAGAAAATTTCATTTTCCCAACAGCTATTCTCCTATTATTGAAGTGGTCTTCGGTAACATTCAGCTTTCAAACAACCTCATTAGCATTTAGTCATTCTGAGTTTACAGTTTAACTTAAATTTCTCAGTTGGGAAATCTATTCAAATGAAGTTGTCCCCCTCATTCATTTCTTAAAGAAATCATACTTTATTTTTATTATTTTTACTTTTATTCAGTTTCAACCTTTAAAAGCTGAAACAGTCAGGAGATACTGATACTTATTCAAATTGAATATGTTTGTTATTTTACATTTAGATTATTTTGTAGTTTAATATTCTTTTTCTCAGAGCTGCTAGCAGAGTTGGTTTGAATTTTTAAAACATTCGGTTCATTTTAAGTATTATTTTAGCCTAAAATATAACTATTCATTTTTTTGGAGAGAATTTTAGATGTATTAACCATGAATTGTAGTATATACAAGTAGAACTTGTTGCTAAGTAACAAATACCTATTATCAGGGGGATGATATTACATCTTATTGA
The DNA here is from genome assembly GCF_011800145.1 of Mirounga leonina. Lineage (NCBI taxonomy): Eukaryota > Metazoa > Chordata > Mammalia > Carnivora > Phocidae > Mirounga > Mirounga leonina. The sequence goes on from NW_023270447.1 coordinate 6,641,257, forward strand.
ACACAGACAGAGCCAGGAAATGATCTCTGAGGAAAGGGATCAGTCACAAGTCTATCACAAACCTCCCATTACAGACAGTAGAGGAAAATTAATGGTCTAGGTTTTCTGGCTTAAGAGGTTTCGGTCCCTGTCTTCTGGAAAACATGCATTTCAATTTTATCTACTCTGAATCACTATGGCACTTTAAAAGATTAAATATTATGGGGTCTACAGAATAGTAATTTAGAAATAAAATATTCCTTTTTCAGGTGCAGCCTGTCAAGTTGCTAACATTTGGTTAAGCTTTTACAGTCCACAGAAAAGTTTTCTGGGAAAATGAAGCCTGTAATTGTGGTAGTCACCTTAAGCCATGCTTTGAATAATTTTCAGAGGCATTGCCAATTTTCCCCTAGATCAGATATGATAACTGGTGCTCAGATATATATACACTATCAAATATGCACAAATATAATAAGTAATGAAGAAATGTTGAAGTCTTTTTCTCATAAGAATTATTTTATGGGAGTAAATTCAAATATATTTAATGTTATTTTAAACATTATCCCTGCCCACGTACAAGTATGAATCTTAATAATAAATAAGAAATGACACCCTAGTCTCATTCCTAATGTCTTTTGCTCCGTTAATTCATCAATTCAGCAGATATTTGTTTAGTGCCAATTGTTTGCTCTTCCTGAGGCACAGTTTTGAACACGAATGGTCACAACTGTATCTGCCAAAAATCTAACGATCATTATTCTTAATGTTAAAAAGGCAGAAATGTTTCCTTAAAAATCACAGCAAGGCAAAGACCACTATTATCACTTGTAATTAATATTGCAGTGGAATTTCTAGCTGTTGAAAAAAATGCCAAAAAATATATAAAATGATATAAAGATGAAAAAGAATAAACAACACCTCCATTATTCACAAGTGATCACATTAATACTGCAGAAAACTTTTAATTAATGGCAGAATCTAATGATAATGTTTGCTATAAGTGGAAAGCACAAAGAATAAATGCAATTCAATACAGCACCAATAAAGAGTTCAGAAACACAAATTCAAAAATATAATTTCACAATTATATGAAAAATTAAGTTATATAAAAATAAAGATAAAATATGTACAGGACCTTCATAGTTAAAACATAGCACATTCCCAGAGTCCAGAGACTCTCATAGTTTGTCTCCCTCTCTGATTTCTTCCCATTCAGTTTTCCCTCCCTTCCCCTGTGGTCCTCTGCACTATTCCTTATGTTCCACATATGAGTGAAATCATATGATAATCGTTACAGAAGGGAGGGGGCTTGGGGGAGGGGGTAACTGGGTGATGGGCATTAAGGAGGGCACCTGATGTAATGAGCACTGGGTGTTATATGTAACTAATGAATCATTAAACATTACATCAAAAACTAATGATGTACTATATAATGGCTAATTGAACATAATAATAAAAATTAAATAAATAAATAAATAAATAAAACATATAGCACATTATTAAAGGCTGTAAGAATTTCTAAATAAATTTTCTTTTTAAAAATATTTTATTTATTTATTTGAGAGAGAGAGAATGAGAGACAGAGAGCATAAGAGAAAGGAGGGTCAGAGGGAGAAGCAGACCCCCTGCTGAGCAGGGAGCCCCATGAGGGACTTGATCCCAGGACTCCAGGATCATGACCTGAGCCAAAGGCAGTTGCTTAACCAACTGAGCCACCCAGGCACCCCCTCTAAATAAATTTTCAAATAAATTATGTTCATATCTAGATAAACTCAATATTGTAAAGATATTAATCATCCCAAAACTTATCTGTAAAATTACTACAATTTTAATCAGTATCTCAAAGTGTTTTTATGACAACATTAATGTGAATATTTTGTGAAAGATAAAATGGGCATAATGAACCAACATATTCCTGAATAAGAATCATAAGATTAGGGCTTATCATGAAAGGGATATCTGATAACCTACCAAATATCAAGACTCATTATAAAATTATTGTTAGGAAGAGAGTTTGGTATTTTGGTAGGGAAAGACAATTGACCAATGAAAGAGACTAGATCCTAGAAATGAACCTATGACACCCTAGATACATGGCAGGTAGCTTTGGAGATCTCTGGGAAAGAAAGGGCTATCCTAATAATGGTGGTGGGACAATAGATTATTTTTATGGAAGGGAAAGGAAAATAGAATGGAATAACCCCTCATAATATACACAGATATTAATTACTAGTAGATTAAATATTTGGATGTTATTTGTGAAACTAAACAAATTTTTACTCCAGTAGTAATTTTGTCTTAGGTTATGATAGGCTTTCTTAAGAAACAGAGACTATATAAACTGGAATAATAATGAATGAATTTTACCACATAAAAGTGAAGAGGTTTTTTTATATGAAAAGACAGACAGCAGCCAGGCAAGCTGAAAAATGGATATATAGAGAGAGATCACACAATATCACACAACTATATGCTGTCTACAAGAGACATATATCAGTTTAAGGACACACATAAGCTCAAATGAAGGCATAGAAAAAGATATTCCAAGAAAATGGTAACCAGAAGAAACCAGACGTAGCTATACTTCTATCAGAAAAAAAAAAATAGACTTAACAAAATACACTCTAAATGGATTAAAGACAAACTCCTAGAAGCAAACATAGGGTAGAAATTCCTTTATATTGGTCTTAGCAATGATTCTGTGGATATGGTATCAAAAGCACAAGCAACAAAAGAAAAAATCAGCTGGAACTATATCAAACTAAAAAGCATCTACACAGCAAAACAATCAACAGACTGAAAAGACATCCTATGAAACAGAAAATATTTGCAATCCATATAGCTGATAAGGGGTTACCATCCAAAATACATAAAGAAATTATACAAATCAATTCCAAACAAAAACAAAAAATAGCCCTATTTAAAAATGGGTAGAGGAACTGAGTAGACATTTTTTCAAAAACATACAAATGGCCAACAGGTACTTATGAAAAGAGGCTTAACATCACTAATTGTCAGAAAAATGAAAATCAAAAACATAATGAAATAACATCTCACACTTGCTAGAATGGCTATTATCAAGAAGACAAACTGTTGGAAAGGATGTAGAGGAAAGGGAACCCTTGTGCATTTTTGGTGAAATGTAAATTGGTTCAGTTCAGCCACTATGGAAAACAGTATGGAGGTTCCTCAAAAAAAAATAAAAATGGAAATAACCACATGATCCAGCAATCTCATTCCTGGGTGTTATATCCAAAGGAAATGAAAACATGATATCAAAAAGATATCTGCACTTCTATGTTTATTGCTGTATTATATACAATAGCCAAGATATGGAAACAACTTAAGTGTCCTGTTAACAGATGAATGAATAAAGAATATCTAACTGTAGGGGCTCCTGAGTGGCACAGTCAGTTAAGCGTCCAACTCTTGATTTCGGCTCAAGTCATGATCTCAGGTTTATGAGATCAAGCCCCACGTCAGGCTCCGTGCTGGGCATGGAGCCTGCTTAAGATTCTCCTTCTCCCTCTCCCTCTGCCCCTACCCCCTAAAAAAAGGCCATATGACTATATGTATATATAATTTATGAGAAATAAATCCTGCTATTTGTGATAACATGAATAAAATTGAGGGCATATGCTAAGTGAGATGAATCAGACACAGTAAGACAAATACTGTATATCAGTTATATATGGAATCTAAGAAAACTGAACTCATAGAAACAGTAGAATAGTGGTTACCAGGGGTTAGGGGGTGAGGGCATTGGTGAGATGTTGAAGGGTAAAAACTTGCAAATAAAAGATAAATAAGATCCGGCAATCTAATGTACAAAATAATGATTATAGTCAACAATACTGTGTTATATACTTCAAAGTTGCTAAAAGACTAGATCTTAGATGTTCTCTCCACAAATTCACAGTGATGATTATGTGACATGAAAGAGGTGTTAGCTAAGGCCTTGCTGGTAATCATATTGCAGGATATAAATGCATCAAATCCAACACTTTATATACAATAAACTTACACAATGTTCTATGTCAATTATATCTCAATAAAAAAGTTTTAAATGTACCATGAGTCACATATGTACTTTTAAATTTCTAGTGACTTTATTAAAAATGAAATAAGAAACAGATTAAATTAAATGTGATGCCACATTCTAGTTAACCAATTTATCCAAAATATTATCATAGTAGCATATAATCAATACTAAAACATTATTAATGAGAAAAAAGTCTGTCACCATAGAAACAGAATACTAATACAGAAATTCCATGAAAGAAAAGAACAGCAATGAACATTGCCTTTGAAAACAAAACAAAACAGAACATAAAGTATAAAGGATATAAACCAAAATGTTCAAAGCTAACTCATTGGGATCCCCTTAAAATGTCATGAATCTTCCTTCTTTTTTTGTATGGATGCTATCCTGAATTCCCTGAGCTCCCTGAAAAATTTAAATCATATAGGCTTCATTATTGCTTAGAACCATTCAATGATTCAATACTAATCTCTGACTTGTCAAATTTCCTAACTAAATTTTAAGCCTGTTTATCTCCCAACAAACAAAAGCCCAGGGCCAGGGGAATTCTACCAAACATTTCAAGAAGAATTAATACCTATTCTTCTGAAACTGTTCCAAAAAATAGAAATGGAAGGAAAACTTCCAAACTCGTTTTATGAGGCTACCATTACCTTGATCCCCAAACCAGACAAAGACCCCATCAAAAAGGAGAATTACAGACCAATATCCTTGATGAACATGGATGCAAAAATTCTCACCAAAATACTAGCCAATAGGATCCAAAAGTACATTAAAAAGATTATTCACCACGACTAAGTGGGATTTATCCTTGGGCTGCAAGGTTGGTTCAACATCCGCAAATCAATCAATGTGATGCAGTACATTAATAAAGAAAGAACAAGAACTATATGATCCTCTCAATAGATGCAGAAAAAGCATTTGACAAAGTACAGCATCCTTCCTTTTTTTTTTTTAAGACTTTATTTATTTATTTGACAGAGAGAGAGAGAGCGAGAGCAGGAACACAAGCAGGGGGAGTGGGAGAGGAAGAAGCAGGCTTCCTGCCAAGTAGGGAGCCCAATGTGGGACTCGATCCCAGGACCCTGGGATCATGACCTGAGCCGAAGGCAGATGCTTAACGACTGAGCTACCCAGGCGCCCTACAGCATCCTTTCTTGATCAAAACTCTTCAGAGTATAGGGATAGAGGGTACATACCTCAATATCATAAAAGGATGTATGAAAAATTCACAGTGAATATCATTCTCAATGGGGAAAAACTGAGAGCTTTCCCCTAAGGTCAGGAACACGGCAGGGATGTCCACTATCACCACTGCTATTCAAACATAGTATTAGAATTCCTAACCACAGCAATCAGACAACAAAAATAAATAAAAGGCATCCAAATCGTCAAAGAAGCCAAACTCTCACTCTTTGCAGATGATATGATACTTTATGTGGAAAACCCAAAAGACTCCACCCCAAAACTGCTAGAACTCATACAGGAATTCAGTAAAGTGGCAGGATATAAAATCAATGCACAGAAATCAGTGGCATTCCTATACACCAACAACAAGACAGAAGAAAGAGAAATTAAGGAGTTGATCCCATTTACAATTGCACCCAAACCATAAGATACCTAGGCATAAATCTAACCAAAGAGGCAAAGAATCTATACTCAGAAAACTATAAAATACTCATGAAAGAAATTGAGGAAGACACAAATAAATGGAAAAACGTCCCATGCTCATGGATTGGAAGAACAAATATTGTGAAGATGTCAATGCTACCTAGAGCAATCTACACATTCAATGCAATCCCCATCAAAATACCATCCACTTTTTTCAAAGAAATGGAACAAACAATCCTAAAATTTGTATGGAACCAGAAAAGACCCTGAATAGCCAGAGGAATGTTGAAAAAGAAAAGCAAAGCTGGTGGCATCACAATTCCGGACTTCCAGCGCTATTACAAAGCTGTCATCATCAAGACAGTATGGTACTGGCACAAAAACAGACACATAGATCAATAGAACAGAATAGAGAGCCCAGAAATGGACCCTCAACTCTATGGTCAACTCATCTTTGACAAAGCAGGAAAGAATGTCCAATGGAAAAAAGACAGTCTCTTCAACAAATGGTGTGGGGAAAATTGGACAGCCACATGCAGAAGAATGAAACTGGACCATTTCCTTACACCACACACAAAAATAGACTCCAAATGGTTGAAAGACCTCTATGTGAGACAGGAGTCCATCAAAATCCTAAAGGAGAACACAGGCAGCAACCTCTTTGACTTCAACCGCAGGAACTTCTTCCTAGAAACATTGCCAAAGGCAAGGGAAGCAAGGGCAAAGTGAACTATTGGGACTTCATCAAGATAAAAAGCTTTTGCAAAGCAAAGCAAACAGTCAACAAAACAAAAAGACAACTGACAGAATGGGAGAAGATATTTGCAAATGATATACCAGATAAAGGGCTAGTATCCAAAATCTATAAAGAACTTATCAATCTCAACACCCAAAGAACAAATGATCCAGGCAAGAAATGGGCAGAAGACATGAACAGACATTTCTGCAAAGAAGACATCCAAATGGCCAACAGACACATGAAAAAGTGTTCAAAATCACTCAGCATCAGGGAAATCCAAATCAAAACCTCAATGAGATTATCACCTCACACCAGTCAGAATGGCTAAAATTAACAAGTCAGGAAACGACAGATGCTGGTGGGGATGTGGAGAAAGGGGAACTCTCCTACACTGTTGGTGGGAATGCAAGCTGGTGCAGCCACTCTGGAAAACAGTATGGAGGTTCCTCAAAAAGTTGAAAATAGAGCTAACATATGATCCAGCAATTGCACTACTGGGTATTTACCCCAAAGATACAAACGTAGGGATCCGAAAGGGTATGTGCATCCCGATGTTTATAGCAGCAATGTCCACAATAGCCAAACTGTGGAAAGAGCCAAGATGTCCATCGACAGATGAATGGATAAAGAAGATGTGGTATATGTATATACCATGGAATATTATGCAGCCATCAAAAGGAATGAGATCTTGCCATTTGCAATGACGTGATGGAACTGGAGGGTATTATGCTGAACGAAATAATTCAATCAGAGAATGACATGTATCATATGACCTCACTGATATGAGGAATTCTTAATCTCAGGAAACAAACTGAGGGTTGCTGGAGTGGTGGGGGGTGGGAGGGATGGGGTTGCTGGGTGATAGACATTGGGGAGGGTATGTGCTATGGTGAGCGCTGTGAATTGTGCAAGACTGTTGAATCACAGACCTGTACCTCTGAAACAAATAATACAATATATGTAAAAAAAAAAAAAAGAAGAAGATAGCAGGAGGGGAAGAATGAGGGGGGGCAATCGGAGGGGGAGACGAACCATGAGAGACGAACCCTGAAAAACAAACAGGGTTCTAGAGGGGAGGGGGATGGGTGGATGTGTTAGCCTGTGATGGGTATTAAAGAGGGCACGTTCTGCATGGAGCACTGGGTGTTATACGCAAACAATGATTCATGGAACACTACATCAAAAACTAATGATGTAATGTATGGTGATTAACATAACAATAAAAATTTAAAAAAATTTAATCCTGTTTTTAATGTTGACATGATCATAACATTCATATTTTCTCCTGTTTCTCTCCTTCCATTTTTACTTCCAAAGTATCACTTGACTATTTGTCATTTGTTTTAAAGTAAATTCACTTCACTCCTCATATCTTGGCCATTATTCCTTCAAAAATGATTTTAGCTAATTTAGAGTTGGAAATATATTTATGCTTCTTAACTTCTTATTGTAAAGTCACACATTGGAAAAAAAATGGAATATAGTTTCCTTTCCACCTATTTTTAAAAAGTTTTCCCGCCTAATATTTTTCCTCTAATGAACTTTATGTGTACATTCTTATCCACATTCAGGAGTGTTTATATAGTCTCTTTCAGTTACCATTTTCTAAAGATCTCATTTATGCAAGATGATAGTATATAAATTGAAATAATTTGAATAAAGTCCATGTCTTACCAAAGCTTACTATTGAATTATGTTATAAATGTACAGTAAATTGAATACATTTTTATGAGAACAAAATAGTATATTATGGTCTTTGAGACTAAAAGATAAATAGTTCTGCTTAGGGAAAAGATAAGATTTCTTGGTCGCCTGGGTGGCTCAATTGGTTAAGCATCTGCCTTCGGCTCAGGTCATGATCTCGGGGTCCTGGGATCAAGTCCTGCAACGGGCTCCTTGCTCAGCTGGGAGTCTGCTTCTCCCTCTGACCCTCCCCCTTTCATGTGCTCTCTCTCTCTCTCATTCTGTCTCAAATAAATAAATAAAATCTTTTTTTAAAAAAAGATAAGATTTCTTCAGGCAGGTATAATTGAAATAATCTTTGAAAGATGAATAGTTATTGCCAGAAGACTAGAAGATTAATTACTCTCCATCATCAGTGGCTACTATGAATCTGACTCACATGACAAACTAGAGAGAGTCAGTTCTCTGTAGTTTTATCTCCTCACCAATAGAATTAGTTAATACTGTTCTCACCTAGAGGACTAATAAGCCATTGTGACAACATCTACTTATATTTTTACCTTAAATTTCCCTATATCCAAGTACCACACTTTACCTGGATAATATTTAGAAAAATATTAGAAGTAAATACAGTCATGATATTTCAAATGATTATCCTATTAATCATTTTAGCTATTATCAAATTCAAATTTTTATTGAAAATAATCATTATATTGGCATGCACATGGGCTATGTATTGCAAGATAAATTGTCCTAACTAAAGCAAATTTATCTCCTGGTATTTTCTTAAATTTATTTGTTTTTATTTTAGTGATCTATTTTTATACTAAAATATTGAAGCAGATTGTGAATCCCCTGACCAGCATGTAAATTTTGAAATTATTCCATTTGTGTCCTTTATTTATTAGGATGATAGTATTCCTTAAATGTTTTGGGTATTAGTATTGAACAACCATCAGGCTAAGCAAATTCATAGTCTGAAAAGAGAAATTATGTTATTAAAAGGAATATTTGGCAAATTTCAAAGAGAAAGTTAAAAATATAGAGTAACCTATGGGATTAAAAATTGATTTTATGAAACCCAGGAGTCATGAGTCAGTTGATAAATAGCAATCTAAGCTTGTATTTAGAATATAGGTTTCGCTTAAATACCTGTAGATGAAATGCACTAATGAACAAATGTTTTATAAAATTTTTTCTTCTTCCCTTTCTAAAACTTTTCTTAGCTACTTAGAGAAATGTGAACACATACACAGTTGTTCAAATTTGTTAGTTTTTGCTTTAATAATGTACTTGAATTTTAAAGTGTATAGGAATTATAACTTCAAAAATGTCATTCTATATTTACTAAAAATATATAAACCTACAATATTCTTTTATTTTTTTAAAGATTTATTTGACAGAAAGAGATACAGTGAGAGAGGGAACACAAGCAGGGGGAGTGGGAGAGGAAAAAGCAGGCTTTCTGCTGAGCAGAGAGTTTGATGCAGGACTCGATCCCAGGACCCTAGGATCATGACCTGATCCGAAGGCAGACGCTTAACGACTGAGGCACCCAGGCGCCCCTAACCTATAATATTCTTTTAAAATGTATACGCATATGTGGGTGTCACTAATATCTTCCTTAATATTCTGTTTCAAATATAATTAATCATGATCAGGAAAGTCAAACATGGTCTTATCTTTAAAAACTTTCATCCAGCTTCTCAACTTTAGGTTATCTATATCTTTGAAAAATTGTATTGTTATTCAGCAAATATTTACTCCTCTTTGCTTCTTTGTTGAGGCAGAAGATACTACCCTGACCCACTGACTTTTAGCTAATGAAATGTTGGCAAACTAATGCAAGCTGACGCGTTAAATGTACCTATATGAATTAATAAGCCCGATGTGCATTTATGATTCTCTGTGAGAAGAATATGTTCAAGTTAGAGCCTGATCTAAGGAGAATTTGGAGATAGGAAAGTTAGCTGCAGATGAGAACCCAACTCACAATATGGAACTTAGGCTTGAGGGAAAGCTATTCCATCTGACTTGCACACTAATGAATAGCTGTATATATATAGATATATATATATCCTTTTATGTATAGATAGATAGAGATTCAACACTTCCATACATCACCCAGTGCTCATCATTATAAATGCACTCCTTAATCCCCATCACCTATCTAACCCATCCTCCACCTACCTCTCCTCTAATAACTGCTAGTTTGTTCTGTATAGTTAAGAGTCTATTTCTTGGTTTTTCTCTCTTTTTTTTCCTCCACTTTGCTCATTTGTTTTGTTTCTTAAATTCCACATATGAGTAAAATCATATGTTATTTGTCTTTGACTGACTTATTTCACTTAGCATTATACTCTTTAGTTCTATCCACATTATTGCAAGTGGCAAGATTTCGTTCTTTTTATGGCTGAGTAATATTCCACTGTGTGTGTATAATATATACCACATCTTCTTTATCCATTCATCAGTTGATGGATATTTAGGTTTTTTTCCATAATTTGGCTATTGTTGATAATGTTGCTATAAACATAGAGGTGCATGTGTCCCTTTGAATTAGTGGTTTTGTATTCTTTGGGTAAATACCCAGTAGCATGATTGCTGGGTTGTAGGGTAGTTCAATTTTTAACTTTTTGAGGAACCTCCATACTGTTTTCCCGAGTGGCTGCATCAGTTTGCATTCCCACCAACAATTCAAGAGGGTTCCCCTTTCTCTGCATCCTCGCCAACACTTTTTGTTTCTTGTGTTGTTGATTTTATAGTAGGCCTTATTTTTTAGCCACAATTGTATTTATCAGTTTTCTCTCATCTTCAACTCTGGTAGATGGGAAATACCATTAATAGTGCTGGTCTAGAGGAAAGTATATAGTAGGCAAATTTAGGCAGTGTCTGGAGTCTGACAACACTCTCTCTTCTCACTAATTGCACTGCCTTCATTTCCCCTCCCAACATCTTTACTTTCTTTACTCTTTTCTTGGGAGTTAATCTACATAGTTGGTTGCTGCTTCCTTATTGGTATCAATTTTTAGGGATGCTGAAATTACCTTTTTGAACTTAAAAAACTACTTTTCTATTTTACATGTAGCACATTACCTTTGTCCTCTTAATGTGTTCTTCTAAAGCAGTAGGAAATGCCCATAGTATATCTGACAGGGGTTTATTTTACTTCTGTATGTGTGTGTGTGTGTGTGTGTGCATGTGTGTTTGTGTGATGTGCAATAAAACTGTAGTATAAAAGTTTCAAGTAACTACCCTTATCTATAACACCTTTGGCTAGAAATTGGATATTGTCAGGAAACTGTATGTCTCACTATATCACATCCTTCTATCTCCTCCTAGAACTGAGCACTAATTCAACTTTTGGATATATCATACCTTTACCCTTTTATAGTATTATTGCTTATGTATGTACCCTAATAATTATTTTAATATTGTTCAAGTTTATGTAAATGAAGTCATACTTTATGTATTCTTTGGTGATTTCATTCTTTTGTTCAATGTTAGAGAGATTCATTCATGCTGCTATATGTAGCTGAAGTTTCTTATTGCTATAAAATATTCTGTGAAATAATTATAATTAACTATTAACTTGTTTCCAGTTTGGGTTTATTAAGAAGCAATGGTGTTTTGAACATATTTTCTTGCTGTACATGACCAACATTTTTTCTAGGGATTGATATGTCAAAAGGATGTAGATCTTAAAATTTACCATATAATAATAAACTTTTCCAGTGTGGTTGTGTCAATTGATAAATCTACCTACAATGTTTCAAATTCCTATATACATCTGTCAACATTAACATTGTCAGACATTTTAATTTTTCTAAATCTTTTAGATGTTTAATAGTATCTTGATAGTGTCAATTGGAATTTGCCTGATTACAAAGATGTTAAGCATATTTTCATATTTGTATTGACTGTTTTGATTTCCATTTTTGTGAATTGCACATCAAGTAGGCTACTTTTACAAAGTCCCTTGTCTCTTTTTTCATATTAATTTATCAATGTATGCTTTACATTCAACAAAAAGCATCCATTAAGTGTCCTGTTGGATAAATTATGATAAATGTAAATGTCAGCACAACCACAGAGAGTAGAGATGCAGAATATTTCTTTTTTTTTTAAGATTTATTTATTTATTTTAGAGAGAGAGAGCATGAGCAGAAGGGATAAAGGGAGAAGGAGAGAGAATCTGAAGCAGACTCCACACTGTGTGTGGAGCAACATGGGGCTTAATCTCACAACCCTGAGATCATGACCTGAGCTGAAACCAAGAGTCAGACACTTAACTGACCATATCACCCAAGTGCCCCAAGATGTAGAATATTTCTATCACCCAGTAAACATTTCCTCTGTTTTTTTTTTTTTTTTTTTTTTTTGCAGTCATTTCCCAGAACAGCCCCAGTCAATCACAGTCAATTGTATTTCTATTACAATCACATTATTTTACCTGTTCACATTTGTGTCCTTTCTTACCTGGATTCCTTTTCTTAGCATAATGTTTTGAGATCCATATTGTTATGTGTATCAGTGATTCATTCCTTTTTTTCTTGCTGAATATTATTCCACTGTATGAATAGATCACAATTTATTTATCCATTCAACTGTTGACTTATATTTGAGTTGTTTCCAGATTTGGGCTATAAAAAATAAAGCTGCAATAACCATTTTTATATAAGTCTTTTTGAGAACATATACTTTCATTTATTTTACATAAATATCTAGTAGTTAAAATGATGAGTTATAAAGTAATTAATGTTTAAATTTTAAAGAGAGTACATTTTCCAAAATGTGTGTAATATTTTACATTCCTACTACTAATAAATGAGAGTTCTCTTTCTCTATGTCCTCATTACCACTCAGTATTACCAGTGTTTTCTAATTTTAGCCATTGTAGTGGGCAGATAGCGGTATCTCACTATGTAGTATTAATATATATTTTCTTGATGAATAGTTATAATGAGTAACTTTTATGAGCTTATGTATATATATATATATATATATAAGTAAAATTTGCATATATTTTACTTCCATATATTATATATACAAACATACTTGTATATGTATTATAAAATATAAACATGTTCCATACACATAGTCAAATTTCATTATTCAAGGATTCATATTTCAAAATATCCTATAATATATGGATATTTCATCCATATATATGGATATATGAAATATCCATATCAAATATATGGATATTTGAAATATCCATATTTCAAAATATCCAAAATATCCTAATTGTATCCCCAAAATCAACACTCACAGTCATTTACAGGCATGTGAAGATTTAAATTTAAACTTAAATTTAAATCCCCCAACATGAATGTTCCTAACTGAAGGTGAACAAAGCACTGCTCTGCCTACTCGTTTCATGTCTCATACTATAAACAGTGTCCATTTTGCAGTCTATTTAGTGCCATGATTTTTGTATTTTTATGCTTTCATTGATGATTTTGCTACTTAAAATTTCCGCCAAGTGACCTAACAGAGAAAATATATGTTAGGTAAGCTTTATTCATTCATGAGTTAAGTGCTGTTGGCTTTTAAGTTTAATGTGAACGAACCAACAATATATATTGAATATATATTGAATGGGCATCTTTAAAGAGAAACACACATAAAACAAGGTTATTTATTAATCACTTGATGAAAATGGTGTAACCAAAGGCTTACAGGAACCTAACCTTGTATTTCTAGTAGGATCAAACATTCAGTACACTCTGATTCAGCATTTGTGGCAATTTTACAGACCATAACTACCAAGGTCATGAAAATGTGTGTGTATGTGCATGCATGCATATATGGGTGCATATATTCTTAGTGAAATGTCCATTCAAATGTTCAAATTTTGTTCAAATTTAAGTCAGATTGTGTTTCTTCATATTTTTGAATTTTATATATATATATACATATATATGTGTATTTTTAAAAAATATTAAGCCAATGTCAGTGTTAATGAGCTTATCAACTATTAACTTTATTTGCTTCTTCAAAGGTAATGTATCAGCTTCTGGCTTCCAGTTCTGCATGTAAAGAGTTTGGAAGTTGTCACTCTATCCTAACAAGTAAAAAACTGAACAGACTGAGAAATCAGCAACTCCTCTAGAATGCTTGAGAGGTGTGGAAACAGGGCCAACCCCTCCTCCCAAGACTGTAGAGACAGGTGAATCCCGGGAGTCATGGCTTACCAAAGCAGAGACTTACAAGCCGAAACTGCCACAGAAACACTGACTGAGTAAGAAAACCTGAACAGGAAGTGACAAATGGCTGGGGACTCAATGCAAACAAATCTGAATGTTAAAAACTCCAGGGGGCCAGTCATGAGGGTGTTGAGGGGGCGGGCAGAGTTTTGTGAGTTTTACCTCCTAGTTCTGCAGAGAGGAGGGGAAAAGGAATCATTTTGTAATATATCACAACACTCAGTTCCCCTGGAACAATGGATGTTCCAGGGGAAACTAGTTAATAAAAGTATGACCAGCTGGGTTATTGTCAGAGCCTAACTGCCCTGGGAAATTCCTAACTTCAGCCCACAGTTGCCATCCTGTCCTAGTAATGGAGGAGAAATAAACTGAGAAACTCCAGGAGCACAGGCTCACTAAAAGACTGAGATCTTATCATAGGACTAAAGAACCCTTCCCCTCACCACCATATTACTAAAAACCTATTTACAGCAGTTCCTTCTATCCATTATATCATATCCAGCTATCAAGAAAAAATTATAAGGCATAACGAAAGGCAAAAAATAAAATTTAAAAACAGAGTAACAACAGAACTAGACGTGGCAGGGATGTTGAAATTATCAGACCAAGAATTTAAAGCAACTATGATTAATATTTGAAGGGCTTTAATAGATAAAATAGACAGCATGCAAAAACAGATGAGCCATGTAAACAGAGAGAAATACTGAGAAATGACCAAAAAGAAATGTTAGAGATCAAAGATACCATAACAGAAATGAAGAATGCCTTTGATGGGCTTACTGGTAGATTAGACACAGCTGAGGAAAAAAAACTCTAAGCTAGAAATATATCAATAGAATCCTTGAAAAACAAAAAGATGACAAAAACTAAAAAATGTAGAACAAAATATCCAAGGATTATGGAACAACTTCAAAAAGTGTGACATATACATAATGGGAACGGCAGAGGTGAAGAGAGAGAAAGGAACAGAAGAATATTTGATATTTGAAACAATAATGACTGAGAATTTCCCCAAATTAATGGCAGACACCAAACCATGGATCCAAAGGTACAGACAAATCATTATTGGAGTATTTAATAGGCGTTGATTAATCTTCTAAAACCATGATTACATAGGAAACAAGTTAAAGGATTAAAGGATTTTTGATTAATCAAATTAAAACTACAATGAAAAAGTTTAATTAGAAATTATTTAATAATTATAATTTTATGAAAGCATTTTTAGCATTAAGATCTCAAATAAATCATCATTAATATTTTCTATTGTCATATAATTTACATTTTAAAATATATAGGAATATTGAAGAAGCACATTCTTAATCGGGTAGTTTGAAATTGTACTTATAAAATTCAGAAACTCAAAATTTCAATTGAGCATAAATTAAAATATCAACGTGGCCTTATAAGATATAATGGTAAAGGATCTTAACAGGTCATATAAACTGTCAGTCCTACCAGTTAAAAGACCCAAATGTAGTTTTAAAGTATTTGAATATTCAAAAGTAAAGTAGTTGCATATTACTTCCTCATTTCCTATTCCCAAAGCATCTCTGACTGTGTCTTAGAACCTCTCTATTTAAAACAAAATTATAGCTACTTAAAATGCACTTTTTACCATGGTTCCTGATAGATCAATCTGCCAAAAATTAGCTGCTGGTGCAGAACTACTCTTTCCCTCTATTCCCTAGTTATATTCCATTTGCTAGAGTAACAAGAAAAATTGCTTGGATGATTTTACTTTTATTATTTTTTTTATTTTTATTTTTTTAAGATTTTATTTATTTGCGAGAGAGACAATGAGAGAGAGACAGAGAGCATGAGAGGGAGGAGGGTCAGAGGGAGAAGCAGACTCCCTGCTGAGCAGGGAGCCTGATGTGGGACTCGATCCCGGGACTCCAGGATCATGACCTGAGCTGAAGGCAGTCGCTTAACCAACTGAGCCACCCAGGCGCCCGATTTTACTTTTAGAAGTTATTTCTCTGCTTCAGTTGTGCACAGTTACCTTTATTTTCAGAAGTGACAGTACCTCAAATTAGTGGCAAATATATTAAAATATAGTATCTAATATCATTAAATATCTTTGAGTTACTATTTTGTAGTCACTGCTCTTAATGGCACAATTACTACTTGTTATCATTTCTAAATGTATGAAATCCCAAGTAAACTAAAATATTTGTATTACACCTGTTTAAGTATCTTTTATTTGTTGAGTTATAGAAACTAATTTTAATGCATGTTTAATTAAACTGCATCTTACCAAAAAACACTTTACACAAGTATGGAAATGATATTCCAAATACATGTGTTTGCTTGGAATGACAGAATTTTTGTATTAAAGTAGATCTCTGATATAATCTAACATAGAAGAAAAATACACGTACTTGAAAAACATGTGATTTTTCAGATTTCTTGAGCTATCAGAATTTGTCCCTTTCAACCTAATCAATTTTCATATTTTTTGCTTCCATTTTAATCAAAATTAAATTAGTATTTCTATTTTTATAAAGAATTGGCAGGTGGAACAATCAGATATTTTATTGTTGAGAGATTTGGAGTTTTATAAAATCACGGGCTTTGTAAATCAATGGAATAACAAGTTGTGGATTTGGGATGAGACATTTGTGTAGTTTTCCTTTTGGCTCAGTGGTGATTCTTAGCTATGATTTCAAATAGCTTCAAGAAGATAGTACTTTTTTAGGGCTTCAATTAGTATTTCCTTTGCAAACATCCAGTATCTAAAAAAGGAAACTCTGTAGGAGAGTACCATGTAAAGATAATAGGTAGACAGATAGGTTACAGATAGATAAATGTCAGATAGATGAATGTCATATGTAATATATGGATGTTATATGTATATATAAAAGTATTTCATATATTTAATTAAATTGCAATCCAGTAATTTATTTATATTTTTAATTATTAAAATAGTGTACAAGAAAAAAATGCTATAGAATTCAAGTGGCTCCCTATGTCATTCTAATTTTACTTCCATTGTCCCTCAAATTTAACTTTAGTCAGTAAGACCTTGGATGAGTCAACAGAAGTTTTACTTTTCTGTGCACAATATTTAGTTATTAAACACTACATGTGAAGTAATAATAAAAAATAGCTATGGCTAAGAAAGAGTTCCAGCGGAAAGACAGCTAATTAAAATTTGATTAAATTAAATATGAAGGTATTTCTTTGTATCACTGTCTAGCTAGAGGCTTATTTAAAAGTAAGATCTTCTAGTACTCCAGTTCTTTGCTTACAGTAATATTTAAAAGCATAAACTCTGTTCTTGCCTGAGTGGGTTGAAATCCCTATTTGTCACTTATTGAATGGACAAAATCTGCACTTGTCCACAAAAATCTATTTCCCCTTCTCTGACACACAGCAAAATTACATTTCCCAGCCTCCAGTGTAGTTAAGTGTGGCCCTGTACCAATATCTCTGTAATGAAATGTGAATGGAAGTAATGTGTTTCTCTTCTATGACAGGGTCTTTAAGAAAGTGGCTGCGCTTTTTTGTTGTTGTTCTTTCCATTTTCCCAAGCTAGGCTGGGATTGCAATGACCAGAGTGACTTTCAGAAGCCAGAAGTTGAAGGTGGCAATGCATCCATCAGCCTGGATTCTAGAAAGATTATGTGACATAGAATTTCCTGTGACCTGAAAACCGTAACTTGAACAATTATGTGACAAGGAACTAAACCTTGATGTTTTTTTGTCTCCAAAGTTTGAGGGTCTATAACCATTTATCCTGCCTACCTAATAAATTGGTTTTGTGGTGTCAGACAAATTGTTTTGCCCGTGTGCTGCAGTTATCTCACCTAAAAATGTTTATTGTTTTGAATGAATGAATGATATATTGATTTCTGTAGATTCTAACATTATAACTTCCATTGAATAATTTGCTTTCCCACCATTAGCAAATACAATTCAGTGCATCTTCACCAATTTTTGTAATATTCTAACTTAATTACCAGGAAGCTTTCCTTTTGGGTTACCCATTGATTATTACACTCAAGAATACCTTCTAGCCCCTGTGTCTGGCTTTTTTCACTTGTCATAATGTTCTCCGGGTTCATCCATGTTGTTGCAAATACTACATGATGCCACTTATATGAGGAATCTAAAATAGTGAAACTCATAGAAGCAGAGAGTAAAATAGTGGTTGCCAGGGGATGGAAGGAAGGGAAAATGGAAGGGTATTAGTCAAAGGGTACAAGTTTAATTATATAAAATGAAAAAGTCCTAGAGATCTACTGTATCGCATAGTGCCTATAGTTAACAATACTGAACAGTATATTTAAACATTTGCCAGGCGGGTTGATCTTGTTAAGTGTTCTTTTTCCTTTTATTTTTTATTTTTTTGTTAGTTACAGTATAGTTGACATACAGTGTTAAATTAGTTTCAGATGCTCAATACAGTGATTCAACAATTCTATATATTACTTAGGGCTCATCGAGATAAGTGTACTCTTAATCCCCTTCAGTTATTTTACCCATTTTATTTATTTGACAGAGAGAGAGACAGCAAGAGAGGGAACACAAGCAGGGGAAGTGGGAGAGGGAGAAGCAGGCTTTCTGCTGAGGAGGGAGCCTGATGCGGGGCTCCATCCCAGGACCCCAGGATCATGACCTGAGCTGAAGGCAGACACGTAACAACTGAGCCACCCAGGCACCCCCCAATAGTTTTGCTTCTTAAATTCCACATTATGAGTGAAATTATATGGTATTTGTCTTTCTCTGACTTATTTTGCTTAGCATTATACTCTCTAGATCCATCCATGTTGTTGCAAATGGTAAAATTTCATTCCTTTTTATGGCTGAATAATACTCCATTGTATACACATACTATATCTTCTTTATGCATTCATCTACTGATGGACATTTAGGCTGCTTCCATAATTTGGCTATTGTAAATAATGCTTCAAAAAACATGCATATATCTTCTAAATTAGTGTTTTTGTATTCTTCGGATAAATACCCAATAATGCGATTACTGGATCGTATGGTAGTTCTATTTTTAATTTTTTGAGGAAACTCCATACTGACTTCCACAGTGGCTGCACCTGTTTGCATTCCTTCCAACAGTTCACGAAGATTCCTTTTTCTCCACATCCTCACCAACACTTGTTGTTTCTTGTGTTTTTGATTTTAGCCATCTGACAGGTGTAAGATTGTATGTCATTGTGGTTTTGGTTTGCATATCCCTGATGATTAATGATGTTGAGCATCTTTTCATGGGTCTAGTGGCCATTTGTATGTCTTCTTTGGAAAAATACCTATTTTTAGTCAGATTATTTGGGGTTTTTTTGATGTTGAGTTGTATAAGCTCTTTATATACTTTGGATATTAACCCTTTAACAGATACCATTTGCAAATATCTTCTCCCATTTACTAGGTTGTCTTTTTGTTATGTTGATGGTTTCCTTCATTTGCTGTGCAAAATCTTTTATTTTGCTATTATTCCCCCTTGCCTGGGGAGACAAATCCATAAATACTTTGCTAAGTCCCATGTCCAAAAGATTAGTACCTATATTTTCCCTTAAGAGTTTAATGGTTTTAGGCCTCACAATAAGGCCTTTGATCTATTTTGAGTTTATTTTATGTATGTTGTAAGAAGGTGGTCAAGTTTCATTCTTTTGCATGTAGCTGGCCAGTTTTCCCAATACCATTTATTAAAAAGACTGTCTTAAAAAATAAATAAATAAATAAATAAATAAATAAATAAATAATAAATAAATAAAAAGACTGTCTTTTCCCCATTGTATATTCCTTCCTCCTTTGTCATAGTTTAATTGACTATAGAACTGGGCTTATTTTTAGACTTTTTCCATTGATCTGTGTGTCTATTTTTGGGCCAATACCATATTGTTTTGATGTAATTTTTCATAAGTAATACTGTTGATGTTTTTATTGATCAATCTGATGTTAGCTTATATTCACCTACAACTTCTGTCTTTCCTACTTAATTATAGAATTGGTAATGTATAAATCTTGTCTTTTAGATAAAATAAAGGTTACGTTGTACAGGTTTTAATTATGATATATGTTAATATTTTTCAATATATTTTGAGGAACTTTGGTATAATACTTTGTTCTAAATTCTGTATCACTCATTTTGTTATTAGCAATTCCTTCCTGCTAAATTCAATTATCTAAATAGAGAAGAAATCCATTGAAACCAGAACATATAACTTACAGTTCTGTTTTTATTTCTTCCCAGAAAGTTTTAATTGCAGTCTTTAAAAACATTTTAGGACTTAGAATTTAATACTTTTTACTGCAGTATTTATTCGTTGTCTTTAAATATTTTCAAAACATTACCTGTTTCTAGGCCTGAAAGATCTTAAAACTTCTTAGGGCAAAGTAGGTACTTGATTTGTTGCTATTGATCACTGTGATTTAAAATTTTGCTGAGTTCATTAAGAGTCGTCAGCCAAAGATATTTGAAAACTTTTAAATGATACATATACACCAAAAATTTTAGTAAACTATTCTAAAATATTATCGGTAATTTATTCACTCTAATTACTAGGAGTGAATAATTCCACATTTTTATCTTTTAGATCAAATAAGGCATGTTGGTAACTATTCTCTAATAGTTATTCTCTGAAAGTTATTCCGTAATAGACCTAAAATTTGGTGGAAAATCACCTGCAAAGATTGAAATTTTTTTCTTGATAATAGAAGGTTGTAGAATGTAGTGACCAGGAAAATCCTCTGTAACCTATGATAATTATTGGTCAGTCAAAGACAATCACATTTACTTTTGTTTAAGAGATGGACATAAAAATAGTAATGCTTATCTTGACAAAAAACCTCAATATAGCAGGATAGATTTTTAACTGAAAATGGGCAGTGGGAGCCCTTGAGAAGTAAAAGAACAACTGGCATGACAACACTTGACATCCTGTGTGTAATTCGTTTTGAATGCTTGTCAGATTTTTATAATGATACAGAAGCATTCATACTGGCAGGTAACTGTTGGAAATAGATTGAGTGGTGGTTAGGCCCCTTTCACACACCTCTTACATGAGAATCCTTTAGATATACTTCACATCAAAGATAGATATTCTAAGTTCAAGAGCCCGCCCACTAGTACACCCCATTTCATCATTTCAAGAAGAATCGAACAACTTAGCCATCAATTATTATTTAATTAGTTCTATTTTCCTTCCCTTCCACATTCAATGTGTTGGTCAGGTTTAGATTGAAAACAAAATTTTGTTATCTAGAAGCAGGGGAAATAAATCCTTTTATGGGTCTAAATGTTATTGGCCAGGTATCACTTGGGTATCAGATTTTAAACCAGTGCCAGAAATATTTCCCATTGTCAGAAGATTAAATTTTAAGTAAGAAAAGTAGACTTGTTAGTGGAAATTGATAATGTAATCATCCTGAAACTACATAGGAAAATAATACTTAAATTATAACATAAACTATGGTGTAGAAGAAAGAACCTATATAGAAAGTCAAAAAGCCAGGATTTGAAATTTAAGTCAATTGTTCACAACATGACCAATTCAAATGTCTCTTCTTTCATCTACAAAGTGATGGTGATAATTTCCCAGCATTGTATGAAAACTAAATCAGATTATAATATATAATCACTATATAAACATTACTTGTTATTAAGCAAGTTATTCTCATCTAGCCTATGTTTTATATTATTTTGTGTTGCTTTTGAGGGGAAGTGAGCTTTATAGCTGTAAAATGATCAATATCTGTATAATTATCAATGGCTCACCAGTTTTTCCTGCCTGAAAATCTCAGTAATTTGTGACCTCTCTCTCCACACTGGCATGCCATTATGGACTGATTTGATTTTATCATTAGGTGGCTACGTTTTAAAATAAAAAAACACAAAGTTTAAAAAGTTACAAGTATCAATAAGACATAGTTCTAGGCTTATAGAGCTCACAATATAGATTAAAAAGAAAAAAAAATTAGGGCGCTTGGGTGGCTCAGTCAGTTAAGCATCTGCCTTTGACTCAGGTCATGATCCCAGGGTCCTGGGATGGAGCCCCACATCGGGCTCCCTGCTCAGTGGGAAGCCTGCTTCTCCCTCTTCCTCTGCTGTTCCCCCTGCTTGTGCTCTCTCTCTCTGTTAAATAAATAAATAAAATATTTTTAAAAAAGAGAAAGAAAATAAATGACTATAATATAAAGCAGACAACTTAGTGCCCTAAAATGTACAAATCGGGTATCCTTGGCATTAATAGGAATGAGGATTAATCATTGATTATAAAAATTGGTAACTATATCATAGAAAATGAGATATTTGAGATGAGACCTAGATGGATAGAATATAGTCAAAGGTGAGAAAAAAATTTATTAATAATTTGATGATCTTATCACACTGCATTAATTAGGTTTTGGTTTGGATAAATTTTACGTGTTTCTTAAAAAACATTTTATATGATTCTATCTTTTCATATATTGAATACAAACACATCAACTAGTTCATGTTTAAAAATTATTGTTTGTCCTCTATGAAGGACTTCCAAATTCTTTATAGACCTGAGATTTTGAAAGAAGAAGTAAACAATTCTGAAAGAAAGGCAGATGAGGTTGAGAACAAGTGACCTGCATCATTGCCTGTGGGTACTGTAAACTGAAGCTCAATTATAAACAAAGGGCATAATATTTTGTGGTATATTGTAAATGAGAGTTCAAAAGAAAGTAGCTGAATAAGAAGATTGTGTATTGAGCAAAAAAGTTGATGTACCTCCTGGCTAACAGATTTTGTTCAACCTTGCTTGAAAAACATTACCTTCATGTTTTTTAAATGGACAAATTTGGCTTCCATTCAGAGAGCATAGTCCTTTAAAAATGTTTCAGTATTATTCAGTGTGAAAATGAAATGAGCTATCAAGCCAGGAGAAGACATGAGGAACCTGAAATATATATTTCTAAGTGAAAGAAGCAAGTCTGAAAAGACTACATGCTCTATGATTCTAACTGTGTAACATTCTGGAAAAGGCAAAACTATGGATTAGAAACTAAGATCAGAGATTGCCAGTGGGTGGAGAGGGGAGGGATAACTAGAGCCCTGACAATTTTTAGGGCAGTGAAAATACTCTGTATAATACTATAATGATGGACACATGACATTATATATCTTTACAAATCCACAGAATATACAACACCAAGAGTGAACTATAATGTAAACTCTGAACTCTGGGTGATTATGATGTGTTAGTGTAGGTTCATCAGTTGTAACAAATCTGCCACCCTAGTGGGAAATCTTGGTAATGGAGGAAAGCTATGCATGTGTGGGGACAAAGAGTAAATAAGAAATTTCTATACTCCCCCCTCAACTTTGCTATGAACCTAAAACTGCTCACAAAAATAAAGAATTAATTAAAAAATGTTTCATTGAGGGGTGTCTGGGTGACTCACTTTGTTAAGTGTCCACTCTTGTTCTCAGCTCAGGTCTTGATCTCAGGATTGTGAGTTCAAGCACTGTGTTGGGTTCCATGCTGGATGTGAAGCCTACATTGAAAAAAAAAATGTTTCAGTGGTTACCAAAGGAGTTAAAATAATTATTTTTAATTAGATTTCTCTATGCAAATTTTAGATTTATTCATGACCAATATTATCCAGAGATATATTCTATTTTCTTTGATCCAGAGTAAAAAATAATTAACATTTAAGTGAGTAAATAGTTCAGGTATATTTTGAGTCTATGACTGCTTCATATATTAAGAAGTAATAATAATAGCTAGCACTACAGTGTTTAAATACATGCTAGACAGGTTCTAAGTGCTTTATATTTTAACTAATTTGATGTTTGCAAGAACTCCATGAGATGAGAAATATTTCACTTATTATTACTATATTCATTTTTCACATATGAAACATAAGAAACAAATATATAAGTACCTTTTTTGTTGTTTTTTTTAAAGATTTTATTTATTTGACAGAGAGAGACACAGCAAGAGAGGGAACACAAGCAGGGGGAGTGGGAGTGGGAGAAGCAGGCTTCCCACCAAACAGGGAACCCAATGCGGGGATTGATTCCAGGACCCCGGGATCATGACCTGAGCCAAAGGCAGATGCTTAATGACTGAGGCACCCAGGCGCCCCAAGATATAAGTACCTTGACAAAATAAATAGTGGTAGGTTGTAGAGCTGTGATTCAAGCCAACGTAGGCAGTTTTTTAGAGTTATTTATTTATTTTTTTACCTCTATAACCATGCTACTCAGAGTGCATCCAGTGAACCTGTATTATCCAAGAACTATTTGGATCCATCTTGCTAGTAGAAAAGTACACAGTTAAACATTTATAAACATAAGAGCTATTTGACATTGATGTGTCATGTATATGCATAGTTGCTTTCTAATACATTTTTATTATTTGAAAAAGTATTGGTCTGCATGGTTTGAAAACTAAACCATTTCCTTCACTCTAAATCAGAGATAGGCAAACTTTTCCTATAAAGGGTCAATAAAATTTAATTTATAAAAACAGGGACAATATATTAATTTGTTATATTGTATTATTTAATTTTACTTTATATTATTTTATATTATTACTATACTTATACTATGTTATATTTTATATTATTATATTATAATATTATATTATATTATACTATATTATATTATGTTATATTATGGCAAAGGGCAAAACTGTATTCTAGTGGAAAGCACATTAAATTTGGAATTTATAGTCCAGTTTTATTACTTACCTTGCCACTAAGTAATTATGCAACCTTGGCCTGTCAGCCCACCTTTTGAAATTACATTTTCAACCTTGAAAAATCACGAATGGAAACTGATAGTAATCTGATGTCTTTAAACTCTAAAATTACATGTAAACTGATTCTTTTCACTTTTATCAATTTATCAATGAACACACACTTGCTATTTCCCTGAAATGTACAATACAATTGTATCATTCCTGTATGAACTGAGATCCTTCCCTCCACCTACATAAGTAGTTTAACTTAATATTGTATACGAAATAGGTGATGAGGATTAAGGACCGCGCTCATTGCCACGAGCATTGGGTGTTGTACACTAAATTCTACACCTGAAACTAATATCACACTGTATGTTAATTAATTGGAATTTAAATAAAAACTTGAAAAACCATATTGTATATGATATTAACACAATTGTTACCAACTATCCTTGCCCACTGATTTTCCCAATATCTCTAGTAAGTTCATTGTACACCATCTGCTCTTAGATAGCTAACCTTTTCCTGTGTTAAGTGGTTATCAGAAAAATATTTAACAAAATTATCTCTGCCAGTGAATTTGTGTACCAACCAGTGGTCCTATGGCCCATGCCATGAAACCACCAAGATGTTAGATGTTAAAAAATTTTTTAAATAATTTTAGATTTACAGAAGAGTTGCAAAGATAGTACAGAGAGTTCTCAAATCCTTATCACTCAGCTTTCTCTAATTTGAACATCTTAACAACCATGGAGTATTTATCAAAACTAAGCAAGGAACTTAAAAATTATCAAAACAAAGCAAGTAACTTAAAAATTATTTGGGCACTCTTGAAATTTAAAAATAATTTAACATTAGGACAATTATTGATATTAAAATCTTAATAGAATAAGATCTGAAAATGTAGTCATTTCAATAATAAGCATTGAGTAATATTTAACATCCATTCTGGTTTAAGAAAAATCTTCAAAACCTCAGAATACAAGAACACTTTGTCACATGACAAAATGCATATATTACTACAACTATAAACATCGAAAAATACTAGAGTTATCCCAAGATAACAGTTAAAAAGTTGGTAATATATAACTAATATAATAAAATTAATAATTATATTAATGCCTGTATATGAGTAGGGTAGCTATGTTAATCTTACATCCAATTTTTTGAGACCTTTTATCAGTGTCACTAATGTTGCCCAGGATATGAACATTTCTTTAAACTCTGTAATCACCAATTGGAGCATCCAAGAAATGATAGAGTCTACTAATACAAAGGTATTGCCAGAAAGAGGCAATGATAGATCTATTTATGGTTAGATAACAATGCTAGCATTACGGTAACATGTAAGATGGATTTCTGAGTAATAAAATTAATGAAGATTTTAAATGGACTATCAGAAAAATGTCATAATTTTGGACAAAAAAGTTATGTTTCTATAATGAAAAAAATTGAGCTATAACCAGCAATTTACAAATGGCATCTTAGTTAGAAATATCACTTTTAGCTATAAATCAGAAGATTTATAGTAGTCTTTATGAAACCATGAGAGAAAGAATGTTGAAAACACATATATTTTTTCAGCTGTACTTGTGCACATGGCCAGAAACATGACCACACAAACATCATTCCAACAAATTCAGAATCAACTCACATGTATTGGTATCCTTCTTAGGTTTCTAAATTGTGAAATTGGATAAAAATAGTGCCTACTTCTTTGGGTTGTTTTGAGGATTAAATTTAATTTTCAATGAATTAGTATGCAAAGGGCTTAGAAGCATGTCTAGCACATAATATACTCTTGGTAAATATTAGATAGTATTACTCTATAACAAATATACCAGGTTTTTACATACTCATTAAAATGCTACGTACTTATATAAATAATACATTCATTGCATTATATTGTTAAAGTAATATCTCACTACTAATATATGCAAACATGCAAAAGTAACTAGAAAATGAAGGGTATTATTCAGATAATTCATTTAAAAAATCAAATAAATGCTATGAAAATTTGAGGAAAAAATCTCATTATCCATGATTTTCCTGTATAATTTCTTACTTCACATTTGTAGTCTAAGCTTCGCAGGTGATGTAATTTTTATCTTAACCATTTGGTTTTGGAGCAATTCAAATTTTTAATTAGTATTAAAAGAATACTTTGGGGACATTAATGATAGTTCACATATTTATTCTGACTCATAAGAAAGCGATTTTATGTTAATACTTAAAGAAAAGCAAAGACAGATGATACCTTTGGCATTTAGATCAATTAATGTAATTACTTTTATGCATAAATACTAACTACATGCTTTTGAAGCTTCAATTTATTGAGTTGCACTGTAACATCTCCAGAGGCTAATTTATTTTTTGAGAGACTAAACAACACTTTTTTAAAATAAATAAACCACATGTGCACAGCAATAAAAAATATTTTAAAGTTTGTTTTTCATTGATAGAAGCCCAATATATGTATTTATTTTTATGTTTATGCTTGTATTGATTTTATATTCAGTGTGTAGATATGGACAGTATTATAAATTATCAAAATTAGAATAAGTTATACTGATGAATACATGATATTCTGCACATATTGTTGAGTAATTCACATGGTGTTTATCTAAATATATAGGATTGAAACATTATTTATCTATATCTTTATCTTATATATAAATTTAAGATTTTGTTAACACCCTGTAGAATACGTGTTTTCTAAAATTCTATATTGAAGAATGCAGCTACTATTCTATTTTTGGTATGTAATAGAAAAACAAACCATTTTTTAAAACTTAATATACCTCTTTGAATGTTGTATTAAGATTGGATAAAGAAGATGTGGTATATGTAGACAATGGAATATTATGCAGCCATAAAAAGGAATGCAATCTTGCCATTTGCAACAACGTGGATGGACCTGGAGGGTATTATGCTGAGCGAAATAAGTCAGTCAGAGAAAGACATGTATTATATGATCTCACTGATGTGAGGAATTCTTAATCTCAGGAAACAAACTGAGGGTTGCTGGAGTGGTGGGGGGTGGGAGGGATGGGGTGGCTGGGTGATAGACATTGGGGAGGGTATGTGCTATGGTGAGCACTGTGAATTGTGTAAGACTGTTGAATCACAGACCTGTACCTCTGAAACAAATAATACATTTTATGTTATATAAAAAAAGAAGAAGATAGTAGGAAGGGAAAAATGAAGGGGGGAAAATCAGAGGGGGAAACAAACCATGAGAGACTATGGACTCTGAGAAACAAACTGAGGGTTCTAGAGGGGAGGGGGGTGGAGGTACGGGTTAGCCTGGTGATGGGTATTAAAGAGGGCATGTACTGAATGGAGAACTGGGTGTTTTACACAAACGATGAATCATGGAGCACCACATCAAAAACTAATGATGTAATGTATGGTGATTAACATAACATAATAAAATAGAATACTGTCCAGCCTAAAAAAAAGAAAAGAAAAGAAAAAAGACTATATGTTATCAGGCAATGTATCCTTTTTTTTTTTTTAGATTATTTATTTATTTATTTGTAAGAGAGAGAGAGAGAGAGAGAGAGGCAGAGGGAGAAGCAGGCTCCCCGCTGAGCAGCGAGCCCGATGCGGGACTTGATCCCAGGATCCTGGGATCATGACCTGAGCCGAAGGCAGACGCTTAACCATCTGAGCCCCCCAGGCTTCCGGCAATGTATCCATTTTAAGCTCTTTGACAAAATTGCCTAGAGAAGGCATATTAAAAGAAATGCAAAAGTGATGAGCAATGTCTAAGTGAAAGATGTCAATTTATATTGTAATTTTAGTTTCAATATTTATTACTTTTAAATGTTATTCACCAAGGCATTGAAATTGTGGCATGTTTTGCAGTATTTGTAAATGAAGTTCTGAATGGAGACATCCATAATCATAACTATACTGGTAAGAATGTACCAATATATGAATATCATCTACTATGTGTGTTACTGATTTGGCTATTTTTACTATCAAATAGAATTATTAATCTTAATATCAGATAGGATTATGGGCTTAATGAATAGCTATCAAATCTGTTCATTAACTAAATTAACATTCCATAAAATTTACTTATTCAGAACCTCCTCACATTTCAAAGTAAAGATGTGGCCAAACCAATGTTATTTCCTTAATGCATGATTATGAACCATATGATTATTATTAAACTGCAGATATCTTATTGAAATATTTCACTGTGAATATATTCTTATAATGATAAATTTCTAATGTAGAAAAATGAGGCAACGTATGCAAAATATAGTATACCCTTCCTTTTGATCATCTGACAGACTGGATGCAGGTTATGAGAAAAGGAGAAAGTGAAGGATGACTTCGTATTTACCATTTACTAAGGTGAGGAGATCTGTGGAAGGAATAGGATGGGGAGTAAACATCAAAAATTTAGTTTGGGATGTATTGTTACACATCTATTGAATATCCCAGAAGATGAGTGTAGAACAAGAGAAGAGCCCTTATGTCTCAGACCCTTATCTGTAGACTATTCCTACATTGTCAGCCATTACTTGTAGTGATTAGTCCAAGTGTAGGGAATTTGTTCCAAGTTGGGCCAGTTGGAGGACTTAACTGGAGTTTTTTAGGATAGATCTTGTGCTCTTATCTACAGATAATATTTTCTCTTTGTTTCACAAATAGAAACTGGAGTAATTTAATTCTTGCTGATCCCCTTTCATTATCTTCCCTTGCTGGCTTCCCTAAGTTGGAGATGATACTGTTTCTTGGTTGTAATCACACTCTACATTTGCACTTGATGAAAAGTTTATACTACCATTTGATTTCTGGACAAACAATTCATGACATGATTGTGACTACTTCTTCATCCCAGTCAAGGATTCTTTCTAAGTGTAATAACTAAGCAAGAGTAATATACTAATGACACTATTTGACATTTGTAAACACATTTGACTCCTTCCTCACTATTCTATACTGTATAAGAATCTCATTAGTTCTTTAAGGGAAATGTGCCTAAAATTTCATTAATGTTGACAGAGTAAACAAGAAGTTAAAGTAATGAGACTTAAATATTACCATATTTTAGTTAATGAAATTAAGAGAAGATTCAGAAAATATGATGGAACAGATTGTCAAGATATCAAAAACACAGTGTTAGTGTGATGTCCAGGAGAGTAAAAAAAGTCTTTCTATGATAAAGGATTGTCAATTGCATAAAATGTTTGTGATGAGTCAAGTACAATAAAGACTGAAAAGTTACAGTTAAATTTAGCAAATTAAACTCATTGCTGACTTTCCTGAACAGAAGCAGCTTCCTGGAAGTTGGATGAGGTAGTGTGGGTAGCTCTATTAGAGTTACATCAAAAAATCATGTAATTAGAGGATTTAAAGACAGGGAACAAAAACACTCTAAATAGTTCTGCTGGGGACAAGTGAGGGAAAATGAGATGTTAGGATCAAGAAAACCATAAGATAAATATAAAGAGCATGTTTCCATTAGAAAGAGAAAGAGAGAAAAAAACAGCTGAGTGATACAGAAGAGAGAAAGGAAAGAAGCTACAAGTGTCCCATGTCTGTACAATGAGATAAGAATTGGTACACAAAGAGGATATGACCTACAAATAACATGGAGGGTTCTTGGATAGCAAGAGCATCTGGGTGTATGCTGTAGGTAGGTGGATTTGGTGATGGAAATATGTGAAAGACCTCTTTTGACAAAATCTGAAAATGAGGATAGTTGAGAGGTTATTGGAGGTTTGAGCAAGGGGAGAAATATGTCCTAAGTACCCAGGAGAATGAGAGAGGGAATGAGTGAATACACTGGGGAAGTGTAGTGTGATTGGCAGGCAGCATTAAAGGCCTACTTACAGCTGCCCTTCATTTATTTGTGATAAAACCAGTCAGCAAGGTAGTGAGGTTCCTCAATGTATGGTTCCAGTGCAAAAATAGAGTAGAGTAAATAGGGGTAAGAGTTTGCTAAGTAATTTCTTTCACAGCAAGAGAGAGGAAAGGGGTTAATGATACAGACAAAGAAGGCTTCTGGAATTCACATGAGTGGGGTCCTTGTGTTTATGACAGAGGCTACTTTGCTCAGTTCTGTAATGCCCGAATATAAAAGAGACCATGAAGTCACTGTTGTTTCTTTAATGGCAGTATCAGCATGCTTTGACATCACAGCTTAACAGAAACATTAAGTCATACCTACATCTATACAATCCATGAAGTTACATTTTGCATTTTTCCATTCTACAGAATAACGTGATTATTATAACATCTTGACAGTAAGTGGATTGGCCCAATGCTTTTTGTAACTTTTGATAAATATAATTAGAAGCATATAAGTAAAACCAGAATTTCAAATGATCTTATATGTACTATCTTCAGGGTTTTAGAAAATAAGGCTAAACACTAATCACAATGTTTATTTTAAATATTATAATTACACAAATACAAACTTGAGATTGGTTTATGTCTTCCTGTTTGACATATTTAACTAGAGTAGGTCATGTGTATTCCTTTCCATTTCCTTAGTCAACATCCACGTTTTTTAATGCAGTCTTATTTAATCCTGTATAATGGAATTTATATTCCTATGGAGGCAGTGAGTTTGACACTTTTGAGCTATACAATAATGAATGACGTGTATCTTGGTGACTGATTTAATTACTACCGTGGTGCTTACAAAATTGCTTCTCTTGTCACATCGCTGGCTAATACTTACTGTAAAGCCTTGTGATGCTCTCCATTTATATTGAGGTTTCCTCTTCTCTTCTTTCACACTCCCACCTTAAGATAATTACGTCTTTAAGTTTGCCTATATTTCCCCCAAATTAGACTAAATATAAAGTTTAAAATGCGTCTCTGAAAAGAAACTTTGGACCACTTTGAAATAGTTTTGGATGCTTGTCTTTTTGGGGAAAAGAGTAGAAATACAATCTATATTTTATTCTATGCAAGAGGACAAAATTCACATTACAGGGAGAACTTTACTCATTAAAAAAAAAAATATGTTTGCTTCAAGAACAAGGTCTGTCTCATACCCAAATTTCACATTGTAGTCATCAGCCCCATAGAAAGAACAAGTAAATTTAAAATTAGAAATAGGCCAAAGTGACATCATTTAAATCTTGACCATCTCAGTCTTTAACATAGACCCCTAGTTCCACTAGCGACATTTAACAATTTAGCAATGCTACTGTGCTCTTATGGCTTGGAGGGTCTATGATGCAGATAACATCATGGAACCAAGGTTTCTCAATAACTGTAGATGGGTAATCTGATAAAGAAATCTAGATAAATAAAAAGGAAATGTTTTTATTTATAGTTTTCACAATTTAGACATTTTTTCCCTTTGTATTTTCTTTTTTCTTTAAAATTAAAGATTTCAGAGTTAATCACAATGTTTTATCCATTTTCACTAGAGTCTAAGTAGAGTTACAGATAGAGAAAGGATAGAAGTAAGAATGACAGTGCAAAGTCTTTTGAGATGTTAAATACAATTTCTTACTGAAACACTGAAATGTGTAGATAAAAAAATGAGTTAATTTACTATGAATAAAAACATAGTCCAACAACTCTGTCTAACATAGAACCAGTGCAACTGTCTCTCATAATCTACCCTTGTTTATCTTCATAGCACTTAATATATTACTCTTTGTCATGCTACAAGTGTATCGATCATCTCTTTATGACCTGTCTTCCATCTTCTCCACCAGAATGTAACTTTCACAAAAGTAGGCAATTTTGTGTTGAAAATAGTATCTAATACATTGAAGCACTTAACATCTTTCCAATTCATGAAAGTGGTGAGAAGGAATAAATCATTATCTAATAGCAAATACTTATTAAGCACTTGCTATCAGCTAGGAGTTTATTAATACCTTTGTACACATAATTTCATTTCATTTACCAGTAGGTAAACAGTATTACGCTATTATTATCCCTACTCTACAAATGTGGAACCTGAGAGTAATAAATGAATGCCAGAATTGTGGAATTGCAAAGCTTTTCATATCTTAATAGGCATAATTAACCTAACTTCTAATCAT
Organism: Mirounga leonina; assembly: GCF_011800145.1. Classification (NCBI taxonomy): domain Eukaryota; kingdom Metazoa; phylum Chordata; class Mammalia; order Carnivora; family Phocidae; genus Mirounga; species Mirounga leonina. The sequence goes on from NW_023270447.1 coordinate 6,674,229, forward strand.
ATCCTGAAATCGGTAGTTTGTTTTTAGTCAATTTGCCTGTCCAGTTTACATAATATGCATACAAAAAACTGACGTTGTATTCTATACCCTTTTTCATTCCTGGAGAAATTTAAATAAAGCATATATTTATTTGCTTTAATAATAAATTTAAAAATAAATTTAAATAAATACTTTATAACTTAAAATTATAAAGTATTTATTATTTTTGGTCACACACCTAAGATACCCAAGTTCAAAATAGCAAGGAAGATCATAGAGGTATTTATAATTTCCTCATATAAAACATTTCCAGCCTTTTGGGGAGTAACTGGATCTTTCTTAGTAAGAATAACAGTAGTCTGTAGTTTATCAAAATTAAGTATGCCCTTGATTAAAAAACTAATATGTATTTTATACGAAAAAGTAAATCCATGTAGACCAATAGTAAATCCAAATTGATAAATTCATGTATTGTGTGTATGCTTCTATATGCAAGTTCTCAGTGTTTATCCAGTAAAAGACCGTCCTATATTTATATTGCATTCTTATATTTTTGTTGTTTTAATTGATGCCCCTAAATACCAGTCTTGCATAATGCATCATATATTTGAACTTAAAAGAGCTAGGTAACAAAAGGCAACCTCCTTAGTAAAAGTGTTAAATGTAAAACACCCATCACTTTGAAATCAAGTCAGATTTATCATCATTTATAATTCATTAGGACTCCTTTTAAACACTGTTTCAAATGTCTCCTAGGTATTTATATTGGAGAGAGATAAAATGCATAGATGCACGTTGCTACCTAATAAATCTCCCTCATGCTTTTCACTTGCAGTAACAAAATAACCTGACCTTGGAGGAGAACTGTCATCCAGTGTTTTTATAGAGATGTGAGAGCAGCTTCAACAAGCAAAAGATAAAACCTAGATGGTCTAGAACTCTCTTACCATTGCTTAATCTTCCTAATATACTAAGACAAATCCTTTTCTTCATTTTTATATTGACATATTTCAATTTTATCACCTACTTTTTTAACTCTTAAATAGAGCTGTGAAGGATACAGGAAAAATGCTAGGCAAGCACACTATTAATGGAGAACTCCCTAGTCTAAAAAGCCACAGGAAAGCTGATTTTAAATCAACACAAAATTACAAGAGGGAAAGATTAGGGTGGCAAGAACAAACCCATAAAACTATAAAGGATGAGGCAATAAAAGTAAAGCAGTGAGATGAAAAGTAATGTTTATTAATTGTCTAGTGACTTTTCTTCCTATTGGGTCTCATCTCTTCTTTGAAAGGAGTCTAAATAAAAATCATTGCATCTGCTTTTTTTTTTTCCTTCTACAAATGCATCCATGGTGTCCTATATTTGCAGCTGCCTTCTTGAATCACAGGTAATTGTGTATGTGGGCCCTCATTTACAACAACGAACACAGTCTTTGAAGAAAAAAGGGAAATTTACACATGGGTTCTTCTTATATGCAGAGCCATGGATTTAGCAAACTACTTAAAGACATTTAGCAGTTTGTTCATCTGCTCCAAGTATCATAGTCTCAATGACAGGCTATGCTAATTATCTAAAATTCTGAATAGATTTCATGCTCATGCTAATATAACCAAAACATGTATTTAAAAACAACTTTTTTGATACATATAGTAAAAACTCTAATTTTTACATGATGTTTTAAAATTTTGCTCTGCTTAATAGTTCCAAGAAATATATTAAGACTGCCATGTTGAACCAATTGGTAGGATGGAAAAACAGGAAACTTTCCCCTACCAAAGAACTTAGTTGTTTTCTGCTTATATACTGGGTACCTATATAATAACACATTTTAGGAAGGATTTCCTTGTGAAAGAATTCAGAAAATTACTACCTAAAGTTTTACATTTCAGAGTATACTCATATACAAATTCTCTTTTAATTTTTCTATAACTCACTGTCAAACTCTTGGCACCTTATCTATGTCATGACTGCTCCATGATTGCATCTTATTAAATTCTTACTACCAAATAAAGAATAACTATTATTCCTTTCCCACATGGAAGGAAGAAAATGGAAAGAAAATAACTTATTAAGATAATGATAGGTATTCAAGTTGTATTACACAGCATAAATTGATCTGACCAGAAGTAGGAGATTTTATTCCTCACTGTAAGAGTAATAAAAAGAGTGAATTCCCTTCTGTTTTGTTTTTTTTTTTTTAATGGGAATCTATCACTTAGGATTAATTTCACCTGAAAATAATGCAAATACAAAGTTAAATGGGCTAAAACCAAAATATTTTTCTATCTCATATAAAAATCTAGAAGAAGGCAGTCCAGGGCTGGTATGATAGTATGATTTCTTAAAGTCCCCAAGAATCCAGGCATCCTTCAGACTTTCAAGTTCTGGAGAGTTAATGTTGACAAGGACCTCTTGATACCTGCCTCAGAATCAAGAAGTTGATGCAGCACTTTTATAAAGTGTATTTCTGATTTCCTATGAAAATTATGTCTAAGATACCAGGTAAATTAGTTTATTAAGATGTGTTGGCCCAAAGGAACCTACATTACTATAACATTAGTACTGCGTTGATAAAAATTTTCAAAATATGAAAGATGGTTCATAGTACCTACATTACAGCTATGCATTGCCAAGAAAAAAAGAAAAAATCAGCCAACCAAATAAAACTTCCTAATCCATGAAGAAAATGTAACTGTAAAATATGAACATAAGCACAATATCACTTACATAATTATTCAATGAAATTAGGACTTTTTCAGGAGGAAAAATCATAAGGCATTTGTGGCTGCCTTATAAAAGAGAAAAATGGAGAACATACAAGGGAGTGTAGATTTCTTCAGTCTATATCTAGATCTAAGACCACTAGTGGGTATTTCAAATTAGTAATATTAAATTAAATTAAATAATAAAGAAAACAATGTTAAATTGTATGATATCCAGCTTACCATGGACTTTCAACTAATTCCATCTGATCCTCAATAATCCTGTTATTTTTGCAATACTGATAAAGTTAGATCAGAGAAGTTATTTGATTCTTCAAGTATATAAATTTAGGAAATATTGGAGACCAGACTGAAATTTATTTCTTTTTACTTTTAATTAATGCTGTTTTTCTTTCTAATGATAGTCCAGTCAGCCTTAATATGGGTGTACTGCCTATTGCTGGAAGCATTCAAACAAAGATTTCACTTTAGAGAATGTAGTGTTTCTGAAATGATGAGGTAGATTGGACTAGATGCTAATTAAGTTTTAGGTTTATAGACTATTAAATGGTTAGCTAAATAAACTAGTCATTTCACCTTAACACACAATGTTGTTGTTTTTTTTTTAAGATTTTATTTATTTATTTGACAGAGAGAGACACAGTGAGAGAGGGAACACAAGCAGAGGGAGTGGGAGAGGGAGAGCAGGCTTCCCGATGAGCAGGAAGCCCGATGCGGGGCTCGATCCCAGGACCCTGGGACCATGACCTGAGCCAAAGGCAGGCACCTAACAACTGAGCCACCCAGGCGCCCCAACACACAATGTTTTTTAAACTTCATATTTAAACATTTAATTTGATGTTTTATGTATACAATATATGTATGTTAGCTATAATACTAAATATTAAATAGTATCTATAAATAACATGTAAAAATGAAAAATATATTCTCAAACTATAATCATTATATCAAAATATGAATTAAAATTTTATAAGCCAACCATTAACCATATGTTCTATAATCAATAAATAAAGGTAAAATGAAGAAATATTACTTCAGGCAATTCAAACGATCTATTTCATTTTTTAAAGGAAATTTTAAAATTTTATCATGTTCTCTTATTTAAGCTATTCCTGAGTATGTTTGTAAATTAATATACCCATGCAAATGTGTATACAATAGTGACCCAGCTTACTCATCATGAATGATATAGTTTAATTTCACTGGGCATGCTTTTCTTTATGATGAGATAAACATTTTGAATATATTAAGTGTCAAAAGATAAAACGGAGACTGAAAGATTTTTAACAAGGACAATGGGTTTTGCTGAGATTATTTGGAAATCAGAACCTAACAAGTTTATAGCTGATACTGCTTTATAGCTTAATTACTTTATATGGATTAAGTTTATCCACTGAACTTGTTTCCTGTTGCATATACAAAGCTTTTAGCACAAGTGTAGAAAGGAAAAAAATGGAATCAATGACCCAATTGAAAGAGATTTTATGGAAAATGAAGATGTAATCAAACTTTAATATTTGAAAGAAAATGATCAAGACATCTATTTTCCTTTTCTTTTTTGGAAAATCCAGCATGAGAAGTATAACCTCAAATTTTTGTAAGACTTTCTAGATGCCTGTTATGTCAAAGCTAAGAATAATCTGGTCAAATAGACTTACCATATTTCTGACAACAACATAGTGCCTAATCTGCATTATTATTAGGAATAGTTCCTTTTCAAATTGCATGTATTTGAACAGACCATCTCAGAGCTTGGGACTTTCTATTTCTACTTGTTTAACAGAGAAGTTAGTTGATTTGTCTAATTTAAGAAACTAGTAAATGTTGGAGACTAGACTCAAATTTAAAGATTATGCAAATCCTGACCTGCTCAATGCAGGTTAATTATTAGCACATGAACACCAGAGCAGCCCTATCAATTTCTTATATTCAGTATTTCCTCTGATTAGTTTCTCCCATTACTTTTCCTCCATAGAAAGTTTCCATATATCAACCATTGTTCACCCAATGCTCTATGGCCAGATGAACAAAATATCCCACTATCAATGTGTCAACTTTAATTGTCTTATTAATGTCTAGATATATGTTCATGGGTGACAATGAGTATTGTGGAAGGAAAGAGAGTGTATACTTGAAAACACTGGTCACATTCAATCATCAGTCTAAAGTAGCATCTGTAAAATAATCATAAAATTCATCCTATGAACACTGTTGTACTGAAGCCAGATGCAGATTATATATATATATAATCAATCAAAGTATATATATATATATACTTAGTAATATGCAACATGGACTTTTATGATCGCATTATGGAGAAGCAGTTGCTAAGCTTAGATATCTACTTTTAGAAAAATGTTTGCAAATACAACGTTCTTAACTCAGAAATGAAAATATGAAAATAATTATGTACAGGAATACATAACAAGCCATAAGGAAAACACTGGGGCCTTTTGCCCATGTTCTCTGTTTTATAGTATAATGTAAATGTGACTGGAATCAGTATTAATTTTGGACTTTAAGTTGCCAACAGACATTCTGTAAATTGTTTCATTTCCAAATGATTATCATTAGCAGTAAAGATGTAGCTTAATTTCATACTATTGATCATTATCTTCTATTAGTGACATCTTTTTATTTCCAGGGTATAGCACTCTTCTGTAATTCTTCCTACTGCATTAATTTGCATTTTTCAACCTCCTTATTTGCATGGCCTCTAAATATAAGAAAGCCAGATTTCATCTGTCTAAGTCATCTTTTGTTCTACACTCATCCTCTGGGATATTTAATAGACATGTAACAGTATATCCCAAACTAAATTTTTGATGTTTACTCCCCATCCTATTCCTTCCACAGATTTCCCCACCTTAGTAAATGGTAAATACAAAGTCATCCTTCACTTTCTGCTTTTCTCATATCCTGTATCCAGTCTGTCAACAAATCCTACTGACTCAAACTTCAGATTATAACTGAATTGGACCAGTCTTAAAACCTCCATTGTTACCATATTGGACCAAATCACAATCATTTTCATTTGAATTATTAAAAGACCCTTCCTGGATGGCTCAGTCAGTCAAGTATCTGCCTTTTGGCTCAGGTCATGATCTTGCGATCCTGGGATCCAGCCCTGCATCCGGCTCCCTCTCCCTCTGCCCCTGCCCCTACAGCGGCTCACGCTCTCTCTCTCTCCCTCTCTCTCAATTAAATAAATAAATAAAATCTTTAAAAAACACCCTTCAACAAATCCCTCTATATATTTCTCTATACTACTACTACTACTACTATCTTTTACCTGACAGTTGGTTTCAGTATCACTCAATTAAAAGCGAAAGTTCTTCGTTTCTATTTGGTTGACAGCAGACTAGCTGGAACTACGTGGGCCATTAAATTAAGAAGAGAGAGAAAAACTGGGAAGATATTTAAGAAAGCTTCAGGCATTGGAGAATTGAGTGTCCAAGATTCCCAAAATAAGGGAAGTACGGAGATGTTAGCATTGCATATTTCCCCCTTGTGGATTTATCAAATTAAAAGAATTTTCTAGGGCTTCAGAAACTGTGCAGAATTCTTCTCAATTTTATGGGGGCATGATGGAGGTTGGAGGTAGTAGGAGGGCACAGGACAAAACTTAAATTTTGGAGTCTTGATAAACACTCTAGACTTTTACGTAGGAGGTAGTCCTTAAAAGGTAGTCCTTGAAAGGTACACCTTAGATCTGGGCAAATGAAATGAAAATGCTCTGTATGTATCATAATGATGGATACAAATCGTTATACATTTGTCCAAACATAAAATGCACAACAGTAAGAGTGACCCTAATGTAAACCATGGACTTTACATGATTATGACTTGTCGGTGTAGGATCGTCAATTATAACTATGTGCTGCTCTGTTGGCGGATGTTGATAAGATGGAGTTTATGCAAGGGTAGAAGATACTATGGATAATCTCTGTTGCTTCCTCTCAGTTATGCTATAAACCTAAAACTGCTCTAAAATTGAAGTCTTAAGAAAAAGTTAGGAGGTAAAACAGAATATACATTGTTAGAGTGGTCACAGGCATTTTTTTGCTATTTTAATTAAAGTTGTCAGAGAAGACCACTATGAGATGTGACAGAAGAATAGAAAATAATCTATATAATATCTGAGGAAATACTTCTGAGAGAGAAGAACATCCCATGAAAATGCTATGAGGTAGGAACATGCTTATCTTTATCTGAGGAGGCACAAAGAGCAATGTTTCTGAAACACAAGGAACAAGGAAGATGAGAGATAGTAGGAAAAATATCACATAGGATCTTAGAAGCCATGGTAAAGTCATCAGCTTTTTTGTCCCTTATGTAGGATGAGTTCACAGTGTTTCCATTAAGAAAGGGACATGATCTGGTTTTACTTTTAAGTTTTTATTTAAATTCCAGTTAGCTAACATACAGTGTAATACTAGTTTCAGGTGTACAAAATAGTGATTCAACACTTCCATATAATACCTGGTGCTCATCATGATCTAGTTTTTAATGAGTGATCCTCTCTGCCTTATAGAGACAAAGTTTCAGAGAGCAAGCGCTATAGCAGAATTTCTGTGAGATGCCCATTGAATTAACACACATGTGAAATGACAGTGGTTTGGTCTAGGGTGATGGTGCTGGAGGAGAAAGGGGTAGTCAAACTCAGGATATATTTTAAAGGGCAAATCTATACAAATTGATGAAGAAGATGGAAGGTATTAAATAAAAGAGGGATCAAAGATAATTTTAGCATCTGACCTGAGCAACTGACTGAATTGTGACGTCTGTTCAGAGATGGAAAATACACAAATAGGTATGCATTTTAGAGAAAAAACAATTTTTTCATTTTTAGATGCCTATGGAAATGTTGAGTAGGTAGTTGAATATATCAGTCTTAAGTTTAGGAAAAACTTTGGGCTATCATCTTGAGCATATATACAGTAATTAAAACAATTGTAATGGAGAAGTTCTACATGGAATAGAATATAGATGAAAGAGTTCTGAGGACTGGTCATGGGCTTCTCCAACATTCAAATATGAGGAAAAACTCTTCCTGTTTGTTTGTGAATATATATATTTTAAGCTAAGATATTTTCTTTTAATTATCCTACTCTAATTTTCTTCCATTTAACAGAGCTTTATGGAATTATTATGGGCTAAGAGGTAGATCATTTTATCCCTGATTTAACACTGATGGAAAATAAGGTTGAAAATTTGAGACCTTGTCTGAGATCAGAGTTCCAGTAAGTGGAAGTAAGTAAATGGTCTTTCTTAAACATATAGTAAATATTTAGGCTAATCTGCCTCTTCTTTTAAAGTACAAAAATTATTTTAGTTGTTATTTTTCTACAACGTTTTTGGTTGACACAATACCATTTCCGGCTTTGAGTACTAAGCTAGAAATTCAAAATGCTTCACTTTATTAATTAAAACTGGCTATTCTAACAAAGAGCTATGTAGTCCATCAAAAATTATTATCTCTGCAACATGTGAGCATTTCTCTTACTGTGGAAATCCATTAGTGATGCCTTTCATTTATTCACGTACACTTTTGTCATTCAAACGTTAATTTGGTTCCTGCTTGGAGACAAAATTGGCCACATGCTGCTGCTGACTGACCCACATTTCCATTCCCCCCAATTATTATCTCTTTCTTATAGTAATATTTGGTTCTTGAAATGTTTAAATATTAAATTTCTCCTCTATGAAGAAATCATTTGCACAAAATACCAGATTCAATCTAATTTCTCAGAGGCAAAATTTGATACTTCTGATTTATTCAGGACAGCTAAAGATTTATTTCTTACAGAAAGCCTCTCCATACCTGTCAGTTGGACTGTAACCCTCTTCTGAACTCCCATATCCATCACTATATATAACTGTGTCTCAGTAAACCATACATAGTTTAGTAAAATAATATGCTATATTCATGCCTTTCTCATTAAGCTGTAAAATTAACAAGGGATGGGTCATCCTTTATAAATAATTTTTAATCATAAGGTGTTCACACAATATCTGTATTTTGGAACTCAATAAAGATTTTTTACATGAACTAAAGTATCAGATAATGACATAGACGCTATTATTAAATGATTAGTATGAAGTCTTATTTTTACTTTAAAAATTTTCAGCACCACCAATCTACTGTAAAAATTTAATTTGATATAGTAAGTTTGGTTATCTGTATAATATACATAAAATGCTTAATTTTATTCTTGTCCTTTTGTTGGTTTGTTTTTAATATGCTCTGAAATCATATGCATCCTTTAGAAATCTGTAAGACTCTCCTTTTCATATTACACCTTTTGTTGCCTCTCACATAAAACAACTTGTGCTACTCTTCTGTTTCCTTAATATTTCTGTAGATGGTATAACTTAGTAGATTTTTTCTCACTAGTTGTGCTACAGTATATCTGAGAAAACATATTCATTAATATCCTTACATTTTTCAAAGTAACGTAATTCAACTACAGCAGTTTTTTTAAAAAATAAACTCATTTTTGTAGAATCATTTTTTTTTAATTTTTGGTGAAGTATTTTGCCACATGACATATTTGCAATAATTGCGTAGATAGTTAAGTTAATTTTTTAAAAATATTAGCCATAGCATTCAAACGCATTGTGCTGTGTTCATTCAGTGGTTTGTATATACATGTCACCTCAATAACTTGACTGAAATCTCCTAATTATAAATAAAAACACCTTTCAGTCATTTTGATTATTAGTGCCAGGAGCAAACACCATATTGAATCACATAAGACTCACTCCCAAAGAAGACTGGTACAGAGAAAACATAACATGAAGAGCGTGAGTTTGAAGTCAGCAAACCTGCTGTGTCCTAAATCTGGCACCATTATGTATAAGATTGTTTTCTTGAGGAGTTACTCCTCTTCTCTGGGCCACAGTTTCTTCTTCTGTAAAGTGGGAATATTAACCACCTACCTAAGACATTATAATTAATAATATTTAAATTAATAGTTGGAAAGCACTGAGAAATATGCTTGCCATATACTAGGTAGTATTAACTGTTATAACAATGATTGTAAAAAAATTTTCTTATTCAACGTAGGTCACTCATTTTTAATCATGTTTAAACTTAAGGTAGACTTGAAAATCCTGAGAACTGAATCACTTTTTAGTAAGCAAATTGTGCAGTAATTTAAGTACAGGAAGATAATGGAAGATTATTAATTGCTCTCAATAATTAGAAAAGTTACAAAATATAAAGGAGCACGTAAAGAAAATAGCAGGAATAAGAATATTTAGAAGTATCAATACTGGTGATAAATGATTAAAATCAACTTCAGATAATCCATTTACATAATTAATTAAAAGGACACATAGATGAAATTAAGGTAAATTTCTGGAGTGAGAAAATGCGCGAAGGAAAAGGTAACAATTTCCTGTTCAGGAGCCAGTGTTCTGAAGGAATATTAGGGAAATTAATCACAATAAGATTAAAGAGTAATTGCTCCACTTAAAAAAATATGTTTAATTGAATAAAACTTATTTGTTGATTATAAAAGCAACACATACTAATTGTAAAACATTTATAGAAAAGTATGAAAGTAAACTTAAATTGCAGAATTTGACCACCAAAGGAATTACTTTTGATATTTTGCTCCTTTCCTTACACACACATGCATGTGCACACATATAAAATTATATTAATGTAGAACTCCATGTGTATGTGTTATTTTATGAAATAATTAGGCAGAGTAGCTGAGAGATTCTGACTCTGAATTAAAGTACCTTAGAAGTGGTAATTTTCTTGAAATGGACTACCGTCTGCCTCCAGGTAGCAAAATAGAAGCAAGCTACTTTCGAAGAAAATATTCACTAATGCAGACAATTCAGGTTTCTCTAGACTGAAATTGGCCTTGACCTCACATCCATTATCAACAAGCATATGTGAAAGGAAAGGCAATACATAATCAAAATAAAAGTAACATAAAATACATTTACCTCTAGAGGGGAGGGGGAGGGGAGGGATGGGTTAGCCTGGTGATGCGTATTAAAGAGGGCACATATTGGGACACCTGGGTGGCTCAGCTGGTTAAGCGTCTCCCTTCGGCTCAGGTCATGGTCCCAGGGTCCTGGGATCGAGCCCCGCATTGGGCTCTCTGCTTGGCAGGAAGCCTACTTCTCCCTCTCCCACTCCCACTCCCCCTGCTTGTGTTCCCTCTCTCACTGTGTCTCTCTCTCTCTCAAATAAATAAATAGAATCTTTAAAAGAAAAAAATAAAAAAAATAAAAAATAAAGAGGGCATGTATTGAATGGAGCACTGGGTGTTATATGCAAACAGTGAATCATGGAACACTACATCAAAAACTAATGATGTAATGTATGGTGATTAACATAACATAATAAAATTTAAAAAATTAAAAAAATATTTACCTCTTATAGTTTAAAATATACTTATCTCCCACTGTTAAAATTTCCACAGCGAGGGGCGCCTGGGTGGCTCAGTTGGTTAAGCATTGGACTCTTGATTTTGGCTGAGGTCATGATCTGAGGGTTGTAGGACAGAGCCTTGAGTCAGGTTCCATGCTCAGCTGGGAGTCTGCTTCCCCTTTCCCTCTGCCCCTCCCCCTCTCCCTGCTTATAGGCACTTTCTCTCTCTCTCTCAAATAAATAAATCTTTTAAAAAATTTCCACAGTGAGACTACATAAACTGTGTGAACAAATGGCTATGTAAAAAAATATCTGAAGACAAAAAACAATGAAATTACAACTTAGAAATCAGAGAATTATTAGAAATGAGCAGTCAAACATTAAAAATTGAGCTTTTATAAAATAAAATACAGTTGTAATGAAAACCACATCGGATGAATGAAACCCCAGGTTAGACACAAATAGTAAAATTAAAGAACTGAAAGGTAGAAAGAGCAAAATAGAAGAAGCCTAAAATTTCTCTGGTTGGATCAAAGAAGGAAGGAGTAAAATTTAGATAGGAGAAGAAGGAAAAAGGAATGAAGGGAGGGAGGAAGGGAGGAAGGAAGGAGAGGGAAGAAAAGCAGAAAAAGGAGAAGGAGGAAGAGGAGGAGTTAATAAAACCTTGGAGTGGATAAATCAGTCGCCATGGGGTTTGTGTTCAGACCTGTTAGAGACATTACCTTGCAACTGGCAGCCGGTGTTTGAAAGTCCAGGCTGGCAGCCCAGTTGCTGGTAAACTACAGTGGGAAGGGCACGAAAGAGATCCTGCTCTGATTACCTGAGTGTGTGTGGCCTAACAGGTGTTAAAAGCCAGGTAGGGGTGAATCTAGCTTGTTATTTGACCAGCAAGGTGCATGGCTCAGATAACTGAGGGGTTGCAGTATGTTGTTGGTGCCGTTGAGGAAGTGTGGTAAAGTTGGTGCTGGGAGTGCCCAAAACGTGGGAGACTTGAGCTATGATTGTTTGTTATTGCTGGAGAGAAGCTGACCTAAGGTCAAAGCAGGAAGAGAATACTTTTCTTCCTTCTGCATTATCTTTCATCAGTGAGATTCACCATCAGAACTTTCTTAACCAGAAGCTGGTTGGCAAGGGAGTCTGGGAGTGTGGTGTGCAGAATCAGCAACAGCGTCACAAAGCTAATTATCGCGGGATGGGCCTAGACCTAACTGCCAACAGTCCAGTAATCAGCTGGGTCCAACTCCATGGCTTCTCATCATTTATATATATATGTAGTCTACTTATATTTAAACTTTGATACAAAAAATAATATTATGTGTGAACAAAAGAAAAATCAACTATCCTTATAAAAATGTCAACACCCAGTTCCATAGCAGGAGAAATATTCTGTTCCAAAGCCTCTTGGGATATTGATTCTCCCTCTATTTCAATCACAGTCCCATAGTCTATCTGGTCACTCAAAGATTAAATTCTAAATTTAACCACCACTAATACTCCCTGTATGAAAAAATAAGAAAAAGAAGCCAGAAAGAAAATTAGATTATATGTTAAACATATACATGGCAAGCGTAAATAGCATAACTTTGTTACACAGCTGGACCAAAACAGCACAAAAGTACTATGCAATGATAGGCAAGATATAAAAAAGCAATTTCCATAAAGGGAGATCTTCATAGCCATTAAATATATGAAAAGAAGCTCAATCTCATGAATCATGTCTGAAAACAAATTTAAAGAAAAATGAGATAAAATTGCACAAACATCATAACTTCATAAAACTTAAATATTTTGATACAAAGTGTTAGTATGTGTTAAAAGAGGAATTATCTTCACTGCCCATGAGAATGGTATGACCGCTTTTCAAAGATATTTTTCAATAATTTGTTACATCGACATTGCTTATAGTGTAGGGCTCAGAGTTTCCATTTGTATTCCACATATATTCTGGAGAACGTTACATGTTAACACAAAGATGTGTACCAAAATAAGCATTTTTTGAAATAGGACACAAAAGTAAGTAAACTAAATAAATATAAGTGAAATGTTGAACCAAAGGAAAATAGATTGTGCACAATCTTACTATGACGGACTATAGAGCTTTCCAAATTGATGTATTCAAAAGATATCAAATATAAAGCAAAGTTTATTCAAAACATAAAGTAGAGGGAAAACTGACGTTGAAAGTATAATGGAATATATGGAAAATTTTAAAACTTAACATATGACAAAATTCCTTTATAGAGAAGTTGTCAAAGGAGGGCTAAGAATAATGTCCCTGAATTCAGGTGATGGTAACATGTAGAGAATGAAAAGACTAGGGGTGCCTGGGTGCCTTCAGCTCAGGTCATGATCTCGGGGTCCTGGGATCAAGCCCCAGGTCAGGGTCCCTGCTCAGCAGGGAGTCTACTTCTTCCCCTGCCCTTCCCCCCACTCGTGCATGCTCTCTCACTCTCTCAAATAAATAAATAAAATCTTTTAAAGAAAAAAGACAACATCATGGTGCCTGCACATTCAATATCTGGTGAGAGTCAGCTTCCTGGCTTTCTTGCTGTTCCTCACTTGGCAAAGAGAGAACTTTCTCTCTCTTGTCTCTTCTTGTAAAGGCAGGAATCCCATTCATAAGGGCTCCACCCTAATGACCTAATTACTTCCCAAAGGCCCCACCTACAAATACCATCACCTTGTGGGTTAGAGCTTCAGCATAAGAATTATGGAGGGTGAGTGGGCACAAATAATTCAGTCTGTAACACTTTATTATCTACATGTTATAGAGGGCAAACGTGAGATACCAGTAGGTTAAGTAATTTTTAATTTCTCAAGGACACTCATATGTCACTTACTAGTTTATCCCCAAATACCACATCATACTGCCTCCCATTGAAATAGATCTGATTCTGAATTCCATGCCCTTTCTTACATTTTTGTCATGTTCTATTCCAATCCATAGTCCCTATATTATTCATATTCTATGGTAATGCTACAGTGTCTTAGTTTCTACGCCTTTATTTAAAAAACACCACAATTTGGTATCTTGTTCTTAGAGTACATTTGTGATCTTTTGTTCTTAAAGTATCCATATAAATTTTAGAAGCACCAGGTCAAATTGGACTTTGACACTATACAAACAAATGAATGAAATTCATACACAGAATTTAAAATAGGACATGGTACTTAGTAAAATACTTTACAAATGGAATTATTGAACATACAGGCTGTACTTAGATGATATTTACAAAGGAGAACATTATATCTCATTTGGACTGGAAAACACTAAAACAAATCATTTGTCAGAATTAATAAATTTTAGTTCTATTTTGTGTATTTGTATGTTTTATGGTATATAATGTTGATGTTAATATTCAGAAAAACAATTTTCTTAATAATTTCAAAGTTAAACTTATATTGTACTTAATCATAATTGATTGGAAATGATATCTATAGGGGACATTAACTTTAGTCCTTAAGATGTATGTTTAAGGGGCGCCTGGGTGGTGGATTCAGTGACTCTTGGTTTTGGCTCAGGTCTGATCTCAGGGTCATGAGATCAAGACCCATGTGGGGCTCCACACTCGGGAATCTGCTTGAGTTTCTTTCTCCCTCTCCCTATGCCTCTGCCCTCTGTTCTCTCTCTCTAAAATATAAATATAAATATATACTATGTTAAGCATATATATATATATATGTTTAAAAGTGGTTGTATCATATTGCACGGTATTCAATCCCAGACCAACATCCTGCCCTCCCAGTAACTGTAGACTATCTAGTATATCAGGATTTGTTGTATTTTGAGCTGTCTAGAAATTATGGAAATGTGTACATACAGACACACACATGCACACATATACATATATGTGTATGTGCATACATATGCATGTGTATATGCACACACAAATGTATATGTATATGTAGAGAAAACAAATATTTAGAGTATTATATTTTTCTTTCTTCTGTTGCAGTTTAATATGAAGCGTTGGGATCTCACAGATAAGTAGTTCTCAGAAAAACAGAACTCATCAGTTTCATCATTTAGGGGGAAGGTTTGTTGTTCATGTCTGGTTTTCTGCAAGGACAAATAGGCAATTTCCCTACCATAAAGTTCTTAGTCAAGAGAAAAAAAGGCTTATTTGCATATTACTATGCACATAATTGGGAATTTGAATATGCAAACTGAGCACTCCACATTCTGGCCTTATTTCTGAGTTTCTAGGGCTTAATCGCCTGAACAATTTTAAAAGGTTGAAAAGATTAGAGATTGCTTTTACAATCAACAAACAAATAAACAATAAAACTTGCCTATTAGTGTATGAGTACATGATTTTGTCAGGTAAAAATATTAAAAACATAAGGCCCATATTAAGTGAATGGAGAACATTTAAGCTGCATCTCTCTTATTCTAAATTTATTTTCCCAACTAAATTTAGCTTTTCCTTCCTTTATCTCAACTTGGCCCATAAGCACCAGTTTATACTTACCAGTACATATTTATAACATGACACTACATAACTAAAATATATCAAAGAAATTAAACTTCAGCAAGAAGTTTTCAGTATTGGGCGCCTGGGTGGCTCAGTCGTTAAGCGTCTGCCTTCGGCTCAGGTCATGATCCTGGGGTCCTGGGATCGAGTCCCACATCGGGCTCCCTGCTCGGCGGGAAGCCTGCTTCTCCCTCTCCTACTCCCCCTGCTTGTGTTCCCTCTCTCGCTGTGTCTCTCTCTGTCAAATAAATAAATAAAATCTTAAAAAAAAAAAAAAAAAGTTTTCAGTATTTGAGACCCTTGTTGAAGGTGAGTTTATAAATGATAGTTTATTACTGATCAAAGGGCAAGAAATCAAAATCGTCAACAAGAGAGGTTTTATGGGCTGAATTGCACATCTCCCCAAATTCATATGTTGAAGCCCTAACTTCCGGTACCTCCAAATCTGATGGTATTTAGAGATAGGGCCTTTAAAGTGGTGACTTAGTTAAAATGAGACCATTAGAGTGGGCCTGAATCCAATCTGACTGGTGTCCTCATAAGAACAGGAAATTTGGACACACGAAAGGAGACACCAGAGATACTTGTGCACAGAGGAGAAACCATGTGACACAACTGGAAGGCAGCTATCCAGAAGCTAAGGAGAGAGGTGTTGGAAGAAACCAAACCTGCTAATACCTTGATTTTGGACTTCTAGCTTCCACACTATGGGAAAATACATTTTGTTGTTTTAGCCACCCAGTCTGTGGTATTTTGTATGTCAGTCCTAGCAAACTATTATAGGAAGTGTATTTTTCATTATTTAGATAAAAAATGCTAGTTATAAGTAGGGGCAAGAGAAAAGCCTAGATAAAATGAGATTTCATCTTTTGAAATAAATTCATTTTAGCACTAAATGGCTATGCTACAGCACTGAATATTCATTATCAAAATGCTGAGAATATAAAATATATAATGAAAGAATAAAAAGTCAATATTTTGCAGGTATTTAAGTGAGTTTTTTTTTTTTTAAGATTTTATTCATTTATTTGAGACAGAGAGAATGAGAGACAGAGAGCATGAGAGGGAGGAGGGTCAGAGGGAGAAGCAGACTCCCTGCCGAGCAGGGAGCCCGATGCGGGACTCGATCCCGGGACTCCGGGATCATGACCTGAGCCGAAGGCAGACGCTTAACCAACTGAGCCACCCAGGCGCCCTAAGTGAGTTTTTTAAATATAAATAATCTCAGAGCAATCTCATGACAACAGTCTTGTTTTATTTAGGATTCTGTATTTGGTAGCTTGGAGAACAAGATTGGCATAATGAAACGAATCCTGGAAGAGCAAATTGGTCACACTTAAATCTGTGGGTCTAATATGAGAGATTTTGGAAAAAAGAAAGTTTCTGAATTTATAATTTGTTAAAATAGATTACCTCCAATGGAAAGCAAAATAGGGAAATTCAGAAGCCACCAATTTTTTTTCCCATGAAGTGATCAGAAATAAATTAATATCCTCTACCCACAGACTAGATGACTGAGTCAATAAACAGGCGAGAAGTAAGCTTTGTTCCATATTTTTAAATCCTAGATAAATAATATTTAATGTATAAACACTCCATAGTACTTTATCTTTTGAATATTTGAGATCAAAGAAAAATATTCTACTCTTTCCTGTGATATTTTAGTACAAATATTACAGAAGTAAATTTTCAATGCATGCCATTTCAAAAAAAAAAGAAAGAAAAACATAGACATTGAATCAATTGTTGAATGGGTTTGGTCCAAGAATATTCTCACAGTTAGAGAAATAACCAGTAAAGGCCATAAATCACAGTAGAGAAGATATTAGAGTATAAGACCAATAATATAATAATAACTGACAAAATTCTGCGAGAGATTAGAAAAGGAATCTTTAGTTAGGAAATTGAATTTTAACTTTCATTTAAAGAATGTATCATATTTCCAGATGCTTGAGATGATATAAAAAGTCTTCTAGCTTTAGGGACCAACTAAAGAATTATAGGCAGACCATCTACCTATTCAATCAATTTATGCTATCAATCTTACGGAAAACTCACCTACAGATAGTTAGATATACTTATAGATAGATTATAGATAGATATATAATATATAAATACTGGGCATGCACTCCCTCTTTACCCTATTGCCCACATAATTTTTGACTTTTACCCAGCCCAACAAGTAGAATTTTATCAGCCTAAAACCCTCAGGCCTTACATGATTTTTTAAAGAGATTAGATTTAGGTATGGGATCCATTAAAGAAATTAAGTGAATAAGCAGAATTTTGAGAATTTGATATGCCAAGAGTAGAAAAGAAATGATCTGAGTGGTTAAAACTGGAAACTAAAAAATCTATATAAAGGTCCTGATAAATCCAAAAATTTGATTAGAGTTTGGGTAGGTAAAATAAGAAACTGCCACCAGAAACATTTCAGAAGGTAGAGTCAACAAAAGGTAGAGTATAATCATCTACTTAGATGTGAGAACAAGGCAGAATGTAGAGGGACCGACCTTAAATAGGTAGGTCAAATTGTTGAGGGAGAGATTGCTTTCATGCTTTTAGACCTTTAGATCTTGAACTGTTGGCAAATTGTGGAGATGATCCAGTATATGAAAGAAATTTAAGAAATCCTGATTCCAATGTATATCCCTTATGTTTGATTTTAAACAAATATTTCCTTATTCAACCACTTCTCTTCACCTCCGTAGCTATACCCCTGATCCAAGTCACCACCAAATATTACTGAGAGAACAGTATAAAACATCCTAACAGCTGTATTTGAATTTATCTTTGTCCTCTGCAGTCTGTTCTTAATACACCATTCAGTGTGATTCTGTTAAATGTGAATAAAATAATGTTACCTCTTTATTCAAAATCCTCTACTCTTTATAATGGCCAGGCACCTCTACAATTTTGCTCCCTATTGCCTTTCTGATATCTTATCCTAATTTCTTTCTCATTTATTCAGTTCCAGCTGCTGAGCACTCTATCTAAACTACACACCATTCTCTCTGACATTGTCTATTACTTTTTCCATCCATGTTTTTCACCTTTCCACTTAACTGTTTTCAAACATACTGAATATTTTGCTTATTATTTTGTTGTCTTTTGCTTCCATGATTAGAATTTGAACTTCTTAGGACAAGGATTTTTTACTTTTTTTAAAGACCTTATAGTCCTGGATCCTATAACTGTCTTTGATGCATATTAGCTGAATGAATGAGATAAATATTTGTCGTTCAATGAGTAAATATATATATATATATTTAATGTGGTTAAACAAAAAAGAATAAAAGCATGACATGAAAAAAGAACTGGCTAAAGCAACCTAAATAGAATTTCTGGGAAAAGTTATAATAATTAATGTTAAAAACTCAAAGGGTATTTTGAACATTTATTATATATAGTTTTATCTATAATTCTATTTTAGGAATGTGATGGGCTAGAATTTGAGTTTTAGCTCCACTAGAAAAACCTTAACATATTGAGAAATATTGAAAAAATAAAAACTTCTTAAAAGTATCTAAATGTTGACAATATAGTAAAAAATTATCAGACCAAAATACAGAAATGATCCAGAACAATGAACTAAATACTAAAATGGTTTTTGAAGATATTCCACAAATATAATGAATTTGAGATTTGTGTTCACAAACCTGAAGAACATGCAGGAAAAAAGATAATACTCAGGACATGTTATGTGCTGCAAAATCTAAGATAAGACACTCTCTTGACAAGAATAGGAACTAAAAGTGCCACCCGCCTCTTTAACAGTGGCCCAGAAATAAATCTACTCCATTCCTTATCTTCAGGGAATTTCATGAAAAGTTACTTGCTGGTCAGAGCACAATGAATAAAAACAAAATAAATATTTGAAACTTTATATTCACAAGTTGGTCTCTGTGTAGAGGTGCAGCTCAAATTCACATTACCTGCACTGACCAATGAAATTCAAGTGATGTATTTAGTTTTGTTAGCTTAGTGAAGAAATTAAGGGGGAGGTTTCATATATCTTTTTTTTTAATTTTATTTTATTATGTTATGGTAATCACCATACATTACATCATTAGTTTTTGATGTAGTGTTCCATGATTCATTGTTTTTGTATAACACCCAGTGCTCCATGCAGTACGGGCCCTCCTTAATACCCATCACCAGGCTAACCCATCCCCCAATCCCCTCCCCCCTGGAACCCTCAGTTTGTTTCTCAGAGTCCATAGTCTCTCATGGTTCATCTCCTCTGATTTCCCCCCCTTCATTTTTCCCTTCCTACTATCTTCTTTTTTTTTTCTTAACACATATAATGTATTATTTGTTTCAGAGGTACAGGTCTGTGATTCATCAGTCTTACACAATTCACAATGCTCACCATAGCACATACCCTCCCCAATGTCTATCACCCAGTCACCCCATTCCTCCCACACCCACCACTCCAGCAACCCTCAGTTTGTTTCCTTAGATTAAGAATTCCTCATATCAGTGAGATCATATGATACATGTCTTTCTCTGATTGACTTATTTCACTTAACATAATACCCTCTAGTTCCATCATGTCATTGCAAATGGTAAGATTTCGGTTTTGTTTCGTTTTGTTTTGTTTTGATGGCTGCATAACATTCCATTGTATATATATACACCATATCTTCTTTATCCATTCATCTGTTGATGGGCATCTTGGCTCTTTGCATAGTTTGCCTATTATGGACATTGCTGCTATAAACATTGGAGTGCATATACCCCTTTGGATCATTACATTTGTATCTTTGGGGTAAATATCCAGTAGTGCGATTGCTGGGTCATACAGTAGCTCTATTTTCAACTTTTTGAGGAACCTTCAGAGTGGCTGCATCAGCTTGCATTCCCACCAACAGTGTAGGAGGGTTCCCCTTTCTCTGCATCCCTGCCAACATCTGTTGGTTCCTGACTTGTTAATTTTAGCCATTCTGACTGGTGTTAGGTGGTATCTTATTGAGGAACAAGTAATCCTAAAATTTGTATGGAACCAGAAAAGACCCTGAATAGCCACAGGAATGTTGAAAAAGAAAAACAAAGCTGGTGGCATCACAATTCCGGACTTCCAGCTCTATTACAAAGCTGTCATCATCAAGACAGCATGGTACTGGCACAAAAACAGACACATAGATCAATGGAACAGAATAGAGAGCCCAGAAATGGACCCTCAACTCTATGGTCAACTAATCTTCAACAAAGCAGGAAAGAATGTCCAATGGAAAAAAGACAGTCTCTTCAACAAATCATGTTGGGAAAACTGGACAGCCACATGCAGAAGAATGAAACTGGACAATTTCCTTACACCACACACAAAAATAGACTCCAAATGGTTGAAAGACCTCAATGTGAGACAGGAGTCCATCAAAATCCTAAAGGAGAACACAGGCAGCAAACTCTTCGACCTTATCCACAGCAACTTCTTCCTAGAAACATCACCAAAGGCCAGGGAAGCAAGGGCAACAATGAACTATTGGAACTTCATCAAGATAAAAAGCTTCTGCACAGCAAAGGAAACAGTCAACAAAACCAAAAGACAACCGACAGAATGGGAGAAGATATTTGCAAATGACATATCAGATAAAGAGCTAGTATCCAAAATCTATAAAGAACTTCTCAAACTCAACACCCAAAGAACAAATAATCCAATCAAGAAATGGGCAGAAGACATGAACAGACATTTCTGCAAAGAAGACATCCAAATGGCCAACAGACACATGAAAAAGTGCTCAGTATCGCTTGGCATCAGGGAAATCCAAATCAAAACCTCAATGAGGTTTCATACATCTTATCAGAGTTAGAGAAGGCAGAGACAGTATTTGGGGACATAATAGGTGAGAATTTTACAGAATTCCACTTAAAAACTGTTATCTGGGTGTTTGGACCACTTATTTTTCTGGATTACCATTGCTTCTAGCCCTTTGCAATGAACAAAGTTGGAAATAGGTATTTTTTTTTAGAAAAAAAAAAGTTGAAATTCAAGATTACAGAATCTACTTGACTACTTGGATTTTATATTTACATATAGTTTCCACTTGGAAACTTGATTCTTGATATGATATTAATAAGGACATGATTATTTCTTTCACCTATTTCTCTATATCTATCTACCCACATATGCATATTTATGTAATATTCCAGTACAGCCATTTAGTAATAATTAAATAATGGGGTTAATAATGAGATTTAATATTTATTTGCAGTCCTTTTTAACTATAGGTTTTATCCCACTAGGACTAGAGTCAAAATATATATTTAGTTCACAAATATAATTCTTCTTAGTGGAATTATGCCACCAAGTTTATATATAGTTTGGTTTCACTTCATTATTTTCAATTTTAACTATTGTTTTGTTAGGTTATTTTATTTTATTTTGCTTTTGAATTATTTCAATATATACATGATTTCAAAGTCAAAAAAACATAAAACAGAATCTTACATCCATGTCCTTGTTTTCAATTTTTTATATAAAAAATAAAGCTCAAATATAACATTTTATGTTTTTGCCATAGCACCTTCAGGAATAGGATTTCTGAATTAAAAAGATAACTGCATATATAATTTTGTTAGGTTTTGCAAAAAAATCCTCCAGAGTTTTAGTACATTTTCTTTATGTTTTGATTTTATATTTGAGTATCCCTCTCTTTACGATATGCTTTTTACATAAATTGGATACGTGTTTAAAATAAATTCTTAACCAGATTCTCGATGAGATGTGTTAATGAACTTGAGCATTTCCAAAGGTAATTTACCTTTTTTACATGATTTATATTATCAATTTAATTATTCTATGATCCTCTCCTAAACTCCGTCTATAGTATACTTGTGGCAAAATGATTATTAAATGTTTCCTTGTTCACTAGTCTTCATGGCATCATGAATCAATGTAAAGTAAAATCCAATGTTCATAATTAAAAGCATTCACTTTTTATTAAATTGTTTAATATGATGAACAGACTGAACACATTTTTGGCATACACATTAGATACTGATAAATGATACATGCAAAAATAGGTGATTATGTGAGAAATCATTTCAAGAGTTTCTGTCTCCATTTTAAAAGGAAAGAAAAAAATAACGTAATTTAGAAACAGACCTTACTGCCTCCCTCTAAGTATAATCCATATAATTTTATATCAGGATAAAATAATTTTATAATACAAAAATGTAATTTGACAGGCTTCTCTAGTTTTTGACCTTTTCTTAAAAAAAAAAAAAAGGCCTTAGATCGACTCTCTAGCAGTTATTTATATTTTCAGTATCAGAAGACAGCTATTTTGGCTTAGTGAGAACAAAAAGTCCCACAGGATTCAGTTTCTCTTGTGAGCTGTTAGCCCAAGAGTATCTACTTGCACTTTGCCTCCCAATGGCAATAACAAGGGTTTACTTTCAGAAAATTTGGAAAATTTAATACAGTTTTTGTGTAAATAATTGTACAAACACAAATATATGTATGTATATATGCACATACATTAGTATATCATTAAACATTACTTAGCAATCCCACACCATCTTTGTTCCAATTAAGCATCTTTTTCCCAATATAAACAATAAATTGAAATACTATTGTGCAAAATATTGGCTCTCTGCTTTACTTCCAATTTCCCACTAAGTATCCAGATTTTCCCAGACAATGGTAAATAGTGGCATGGATCTAAGCATCAGGCTTTCAGTATTGCTGAAATTCCAAGTTAGCTTCTTTCTGCTAGGAACTGTGAGCAACCCCCAGGCAATGAAATCAATCAGTAGAACAAAGAAGATGATAAGGATATAGAAACAGTCACTGAAAGAAACAAAGCAAATGTGCAATGCTCAGAAGTTTTCAAGTGTAAAAGGTAAAATTGACTATTTTTTCATAATCAAATTCTTCCCATTTTGTCATCTTTAAGGAGAAGAAATAGAGGACAATCCCTTCAAACAATGATCTCTCCAATAGTTTATTTAAACCAGACTGTTGTGAGGGTTTTTTGGCACCCCTCTTGGGAGAAGCTCATTATAGGGATCAGATAAACGATGTGAAATAAAGAAATTATATTTTTATTGCACATCTGCATACAGACTGTGAATTTTCAGCCAGCTGTACATTTACCAAGTCTACTTTTCTAACACAATTACAGATAAATATAACATTAAAGTAACTTTCAGCCAAAGTCAAGCCTAACTTTATCTAAACTTCTGAGTTCCTGAAGCATCTCTAGCATATACCTTACAGAATAAAATACCTATAGTCAGTCTCTCCAAGCCAAACAATTTTTTTTCAATTAACATATAATGTATTATTTGTTTCAGGGGTACAGGTCTGTGATTCATCAGTCTTACACAATTCACAGCACTCACCATAGCACATACCGTTCCCAATGTCCATCACCCCAGCCACCCCATTCCCCCCACCCCCCTCCACTCCAGCAACCCTCAGTTTGTTTCCTGAGATTAAGAGTCTCTTATGGTTTGTCTCCCTCTCTGGTTTCATCTTGTTTCATTTTTTCCTCCCTTACCCTATGATCCTCTGTCTTGTTTCTCAAATTCCACATATCAGTGAGATCATATGCTACTTGTCCTTCTCTGATTGACTTATTGCACTTAGCATAATACCCTCTAGTTCTATCCATGTCATTGCAAATGGCAAGATTTCATTTTTTATGGCTGCATAATATTCCATTATATATATATATATATATATATATATATATATATATATATATATATCCATGATATATATATCACATTTTCTTTATCCATTCATCTGTTGATGGACATCTAGGCTTTTTCCATAGTTTGGCTATTGTGGACATTGCTGCTATAAACATTGGAGTGCAGTTGCCCCTTTGGATCACTACATTTGTATCTTTGGGGTAAATACCCATTAGTGCAATTGTTGGGTCATAGGGTAGCTCTATTTTCAACTTTTTGAGGAGCCTCCATACTGTTTTCCAGAGTGGCTGCACCAGCTTGCATTCCCACCAACAGTGTAGGAGGGTTCCCCTTTCTCTGCATCCCCGCCAACATCTGTTGTTTCCTGACTTGTTAATTTTAGCCATTCTGACTGGCGTGAGGTGGTATCTCATTGAGGTTTTGATTTGGATTTCCCTGATGCCGAGCGATGTTGAGCACTTTTTAATGTGTCTGTTGGCCATTTGGATGTCTTCTTTGCAGAAATGTCTGTTCATGTCTTCTGCCCATTTCTTGATTGGATTATTTGTTCTTTGGGTGTTGAGTTTGAGAAGTTCTTTATCGATTTTGGATACCACCCCTTTATCTGATACATTATTTGCAAATATCTTCTCCCATTCTGTTGGTTGTCTTTTGGTTTTCTTGACTGTTTCTTTTGCTGTGCAAAATCTTTTTATCTTGATGAAGTCCCAATAGTTCATTTTTGGTCTGTAGTTCTCCTTTTTGATGGGGTCTTTGTCTGGTTTTGGGATCAAGGTAATGCTGGCCTCATAAAATGAGTTTGGAAGTTTTCCTTCCGTTTCTATTTTTTTGAACAGTTTCAGAAGAATAGGTATTAATTCTTTAAATCAAACCAAACAATTTCTGAGAATTAGAAAAAAACACAACAGGAAGACTGGAGAATTATAGGCTGATTGGAGAATACCCACCCACTAAAACATTGGTGGCACTGCCATCCCCCAAATTAAGTGTATTCTCATCAACTCCCTTACTTAATGTATAGAAAGAGTCATGAGGATTTTATTTTATGTATTCAAATTCATAAAGGTGATTTAAAGTCGATTTTTCATATCCAGTTCATAGCAGAGCCAGGATCAACATCAAGGATTCCTACCTCTTGTTCAGTACTGATTTAAAGTCACCCAGGACTTAAATTTGAGCCCCAAAATGTTTAAAATCTATATTGTTAAGTATTTCAATAACTTCACAACTGAGTGGTAGAAAAAATACTGTGCAGTCATACAGGATTCATCAGAGCCCTTATGTTCTGATCTGTCTACCATACACACACTGTTAGAAACCTAGGATTTTATACCTCAAATATGTTTGAGAACTGACTGGAAAACAGATACGTGGCTTTTCAGACTATGTCCTGCTAGAAGCATTCAGCTATTTGTAAAATATAATCAAATTGCAGAAATTACAGTAAAAAATAAAGTAAAAAGTCACAAAAATTTACTCAATTATCAAAAAGCTATGTGCAATAAGAGCAAATGTTTCATTATTATTATGATTTTTTTAAAGTTTACATGTAAATCCTTTTAAAAATTTTTAAACATAAGGTCAGAATAGCATTTTATCTATTAATAGTAGAAAACTTTTTAATTGCCAGTACAAGGTGTCTAATTGTAATTATGTATCAAATTCTGAGTAGTAGGATGCTCAGAGGAAAATTCAACAGTATGAACAACTCATTTCCTTAAACCTCAGTTTTCTTCCTTTAACATTGCCAAGACTATATGATATAATCAGAGATGTTCTAGACTCCTCTAACTTCACCAAATTTTTTCACATTCCGTAAATGTATGCTTATGAGAATGTACACAGTATACAGTGAGTGCACAAGTGGGCTCATTTCAAAATTTAGATTAAAGAAAAAGGTGGAAAAGTATGTTCTATTTTCTTTTTTTTCCCTGAATCTTAGACATTTCTTTTTTGTTCCCATATCTTCCTACTTATTGGCCTTTCCTCTTTCCCTCCAAAAAGAACACACTATAATAGAACATTTGTTATATTGTATTACTAAGACTAAATATTAAAAGAATATAGTTGTGATGAATGGTTAGTGGTTAGGATATAAGAACACTTTGCAGTAAAAATATAAGCAAAGAAATAAAAATTCTGAATGTTTCACGTGACTCATGACATATATATGAACCACAAGTTTCCAGATCACAGTGGTAGCTATGAGGGAAATTAAGAATTAAGGAAGGTAGAAAGGAAGGAAGGAAGGAAGAAAGAAAAAGGAAAGAAAGAAAAGAAAGAAAGAGAGAGAGAGAGAGAGAAAGAAGAAAGAAAAAGAAAGAAAGAAAGAAAGAAGAAAAAAAGAAAGAAAGAAAGAAAGAAAGAAAGAAAGAAAGAAAGAAAGAAAGAAAGAAAGAAAGGAAGAAAGAAAAGACCTAAACATTGGTGGAGATAGTGATCAATGATAGTCTTCTTTTGTACATTGTTATTTCCTTCTACATTTCTAATACACTTAAATTTTAAAAAGAAAAGAGAAGAAAGGAAGGATGGACTTGGTCATTTATTCTTTAAATATACAGGAGTGTCTCCTGTGAGTCAGGCACCATATGGAGCTTCTCTCAGGAAACAAAGATGACTAGACCACAGTCAAGAAGTCTTTGAAACGCTCTTTTTTTTTAAGACTTAATTTTTTTAGAGAGGGAAAGAGAGAGCAAGAGAGTGAGAGGGCGGTGGTGGGAGGCAGAGGGAGATGGAGAGAAAATCTTAAGCAGATTCCCCGCTCAGTTTCACAACCCTGAGATCATGACCTGAGCTGAAATCAGGAGTTGGTTGCTTAACTGACTGAGACACCCAGGCACCCCAAGAAGGCTTTGAAACACTCTTAATCCAGTATTTCCATAGTTTTTAACAGTAATGATGGTCTCAAACAGATTCAAATCAGCTCCAAATTATAAATAGACACAAGATATATCTGAAACAAATGATATATAATTTAAAAGTTAAATATCCACTTTTGGGTCCATGTGCATATAATAATATATATATAATATATATGCATGTATATGTAAATATACATACAGATATATATTATAGATTATATGATATAGACTTTAAGAAAAGATACATGGCCACGTAAAATGTTAACTATCTAGGGTCATCAGTACATTGGATTCCTTCAGTAGTTACGATTATCTCAGAAAAGATCCCCAGGCTGTAACAAAAGAACCAGGGCATTCCCAGGACAACTCAAGTACAAATACACATAAAAGTGTAAAATACCCTAAAACCACATTTTTCTCTGATTTCCTATCCTAGCATTTTAATTACACAAGGATAAATTGTTAAGAAAGCCACCATAACTTTTTCAAGATTTCCTTCAATATAAGTCAGAGTCTTTAGATCAGTTCACTCATTCAATTTTCTACTTGTAATTTATTTCATGCCTATCATGTACAGGTTTTCTGAGAAGTTTTAAGAATATAAAACTGAATAAGACAACAATCTTGGCTTCTCTCACCAGAGTCAAAATAGAGTCAAAAAAATCATCTTTCTATCCTGAGACATGGGTGTCACAGCAAAGGAAAAACAAAAACTTATACATGCATGGATAACTTGCTCTAGAGGAAAACTCTATTTCTTCCACTTCAAGCACTATTGCATATAAAAGAATTCCGTATTAAGAAACTTCTTGTCCATCACTTCTCGGCCTTTTGGCTAAGATCAAGTGAAGAAACTTCTTGTCCTATATAATCTGCTCTATCAACAGCTTCTTTTGGAGAAAGATGGACAATTGATTGCAGAAACATTTCTGGACAGTAACTGTACTGTGTATTTTCTTTAATTCTACACACTTTCTTATTCTTTTTTTTTAAGATTTTTTTTTATTATTATTTATTTCTTAGGGAGAGAGAGCACAAGCAGAGGAAGTAGCAGGCAGAGGGAGAAGCAGGCTCCCCGCTGAGCAAGGAGCCCAATGTGGGACTTGATCCCAGAACCCTGGGATTGTAACCTGAGCTGAAAGCAGATGCTTAACTGACTGAGCCACCCAGGCACCCCTCAAAAGGCTCAAAATAAAGAAGCACCTATAAATACCTCATTTATTTTCTCATTTATTTTCCATTTAAAAGCATATTTTCTTTTTCATACTTAAGACATCTTTTTAGGGACTATCTAAAGATGGATGTTCAATTACTAATCATCAAATCATTATATTTTTTAGCCAACCATGAAAAAAATCATATTTTTCTATTTCCTATCATGTTAACTCCAAGTATGAATTTACTTTCCTGGAAAAAAAAATTGATAAAGAACTAGGAAATTGTTTAAGAATCAATTAATTCAGGTCATGATCTCAAGGTCCTTGGATCGAGCCCCCCATCAGGCTCCCTGCTCGCTGGGAAGCCCGCTTCTCCCTCTCTCCCTCCTTGTGTTCCCTCTCTTGCTGTGTCTCTCTCTGTCAAATAAATAAATAAGAATCTATTTTTAAAAAAGACCTCTTTTTAGTGCTCCCATTAACAAAACACACAAACACATATACATACACAACTATTTTGAAGTAATATCTGTGTGTATGTATTTTGTAGCAGTGAGAGCAATTTCATTGTCCACAATAACTGAATGTATGTAAATTGAATATAAATATGATAATAAAATAATTATTTACTAATTCATAAAAAATGTTTTGGGCACTATTAAGCTTCAGATACCTTAGTTTTCTGGGAGAGGACACAAATTTTTAAGACTAAATCCCAGTTTAAAGAGATGTTTTGATTTTTGACAGTTATAATCAAGGGCAAATAAAGTTACCTATATATGTTTACAAATTTTAAAATTAATATTTTAAGTGGCAACATTACACAAACTTTCAGCAGTATTTTTCTTATTTCTTAAATTAGTAATTTTGAAAGTTGGCTATCTAAAGATGGATGTTCAATTACTAAATATCAAATCATTATATTTTTTATGCAACCATGAAAAAATTCATATTTTTCTATTTCCTATCATGTTAACTCCAAGTATGAATTTACTTTCCTGGAAAAAAAAATTGATATAGAACTAGGAAATTGTTTAAGAATCAATTAATGTTACATAAGACTGGACCATATATATAAATAAGATGCTGGGTGGAAAATAATTTGATCCAATTTTACATGCTGTTAATTAAGGAGACAAAGCATCATGGCAGAATCTTTTATATACTGTATACTACTGTTGTCTATTGTGCTGCATAATATTTAAGTTGTGAATTCAGTCAACTTTCTCTTATTCTTTAAATATTCAAGAATGCCATAAAAATAAATGTGCCACTCTTCCTAATTAGAAGCTATGCATATTTCATTAAGATATTCTTTTAATTTAATCTGTGGCATTCTTTTAATTAAAAAGGAAAAGCCATGCCGGTGACAAATTTAAATACTATTCATTGTGAATTCACTCAGATTGATCATGTCCTTTATGAACCAAGAAGACATTATATAACATTATTTATTATGGCAGTTTGAGAGAACAATAAAAAGGGAAGTTAGTGGGCTTGCTCACCTTTGAAGAAAAACTGTTTTGTTCCAATAAGAAAAACAAACAAAAGTGATAATGACATTCTTATCTGCAGTAACCCTACCGCTACCATTTTAGCAGGGTCTGGCTATAGGATGACAGATTAAATTATTCATGCATTTATTAACTCAAATTCAGTTCACCAGCCAAGGAAAATTGTTCATTGAAGTTAACTAGACATAGGGGCACCTGGGTGGCTTAGTCAGTTAAATGTCTGCGTTGGACTCAGGTCATGATCCCAGAATCCTGGGATCCCCACATTGGGTTCCCTGCTCAGCAAGGAGTCTGCTTCTTCCTCTCCCTCTCCTTCTGCCCCTCCCCCAGAACATGCTCTTTTTCTCTCTCAAATAAATATTAAAAAAAAATTAACCTGACATAAGAAACACAAATAGAAATCTGATTTATAGGGGCGCCTGGGTGGCTCAGTCAGTTAAGCATCAGACTCCTGATTTCCACCCAGGTCATGATCTCATTATCCATTCTATCTGTGAAAATGAGACTTCACTTGTCTGTTTTACTTAAGAGAACCAACACTTCCTCTTCTGAGGTATATAGGTCTTATCTATTTCTCTGTTGAACAAAAAAAGAAATCTAAAATACGAAAAGTCACATAACACCTGTAGGAAAAAAAATTCCTAGGGCAAGGAAAAAGGTGAATAAACCATTTATGAGTATGGGATTTGGGAAACTTGAAAGCTGAGAGTTTGAAGAACTGTATAGTTAACAAAGTTAAGATAGATTTCATGTCAATAAGGTAAAGATTAAATGACATTTTGATTAATAGTTATTCTGGAAATGGTTAATGGCATTGTGTAAGCAAGTCAGAAAGGATTGCAAATTTGAATCATTAGAGTAATAGGACAAGTTATTCTGGTATTCATTAAAGAATAGAGAACACAGTTGATGATTAAAATATTATACTACAGGATTTCACTACATTAATTGAATATAGTGGTAGATTTATGGCAAAAATACAACTACAACAAAATCTTGAGGGCTTCCAAAATGATCTTTCTTTTTTTTCTTAACTTCTCATGCTTGCCTCTTCAGATCTCTTCTCACAGGTAGATTGTATTTGCATGGACCAGTTTTATATTTTACCAACAGTTTTCTTTTTTTTTAATTTCTTGTTAGTCTTCAGCGAACATACTTTAATTTGGTTATTTCACATGTTCAGATGAACCTGAATAGGACTGACTCACATTCATCTAATTTAAGTAGGAGCTGTCAAAAATCTGTGGAAGAGGGGAAACTTTTCCAAGCAAGAAAATTAGCATATTTGTGATACCTGGCAGCCTTTTTTTTCATCTGACTTGGTAGACCTACATCCAAGTATTAGGCAGACTTTCATTCATTTCACATCCAGCTATGCTACATAGATTTGGACCAGTTCTGTATAGTATAAAACTGAAGGGAAAAAAATGATTGCTAAAATGTAAGATATAGCAATGGCATTTAATTTAGATTTATAAAATAAACAGAATGATAATCATCACGAAGTGTTGTCATGTAAAAATCAAAATGTTTGCTAATTTTCCAAACATAAAAATTTTAAATAAATAAAATTATAATTGACTTTCTAAAAAACTTTCTATTAAAGTTTTGATATTTTAGAAAGTTTTGATATATGAGCTGGTAACTGTGATATTGACAATTTGCATATGGGTAATTAAAAATGGACTATTTTGAAAAATATTTATAAAAGAGGGAAAAGCACAGAATTTAGAGACTTAAAGAAACCCATATTTCAAATTCAGTGTCATCACTTACTACCTATATATATATTCAAGCTCTTGCATCAATTATCTTAACCACCAACCACCACAACAAAAATACACCTAGCTCATGGAATAGTTGAACTGGTTAATTAATCTACAATGCATGGTAGCATATTATAATTTCTAAACCATGGTATAGTTCTATCTGTGCTTATAATGTGGATTTTGTGCTTCCTCCACTTTTACTACACATTTACATGTTCACATTGCAATGAGTTTATGTCTCTCTTAATATAGAAAACTACAGAGTAAAATCACTGTACTGTTTATCCATTTTATATAAATATGTATATATGTATGTGTGTATACATATATTAAATTCTATTTATTATTTAACTGCTATATATAAGCATATATACATATATAAATATATATACACATTTATACACATGTGCATACTCACACACACAGATATAGTTGTTATAACTACAGGAGATTGATTGGAATCTCTGCACAACCACTAATAAAATGTGTAAAAATATACATAAAAGAAAATTAAATAGAAGCAAATATGGCACTCTCCCAAAAAAAAAAAAAAAGAAACACAAAAGAAAGGAATAATAGAGGATTTGAAAAACAAAAAATATATTACCTACAGAAAACCAATAGAAAAATGACAAGCAAATATATTTTTAAATGTGTAATCACTTTATTTTTTTATTTTTATTTTTTTAAAGATTTTATTTATTTATTTGTGAGAGAGAATGAGAGACAGAGAGCATGAGAGGGAGGAGGGTCAGAGGGAGAAGCAGACTCCCCGCTGAGCAGGGAGCCCGATGCGGGACTCGATCCCGGGACTCCAGGATCATGACCTGAGCCGAAGGCAGTCGCTTAACCGACTGAGCCACCCAGGCGCCCTTAAATGTGTAATCACTTTAAATAAAAATGCATTAAAAACTCTTTAATAAAAAACATAAATAAGCAGAATGGATTTTTAAAAAATTTATTCAAATACATGCTATATACAAAAGACTCACTTTTGACAAATATAGATGGAAAATGAAAGGATGGGAGAAAAATTCATTGCAAACAATAATAAAAAGAGAGCTGGGTAGTATATTAATATACAGCAAAATAGAATTTAAGTCAAACATTACTATAAGTTATAAAGAAGAATATTATAAATAGAGGAAAGGCCAACCCATCAGAAGATATAACAATTATCAACACATACACACCTACCAACAGAGCTCCAAAATATACAAAGCAAAAATTGACAGGACTGAAGAGAGAATTAGATAGTTTTACAATAATTATTGCAGACTGCTATACCCTATTGTCAATAATGGAAAGAACATGGCAGATCTATAAGGAAATAAAACACTAAATAATACTATAAACTGACTAGACCTAACAGACGTATATGGAACACATCACTCACAATAGCAGAATGCACATTTTCTCAAGTGCACATGGAATGGTCTCCAGGATAGATCATATGTTAGGTCACAGAGCAAGTCTCAGTAAGTTTAAAAGGACTTAAATTACATAAAGTATCTTCTCTGACTACAATAGAAGGAAACTAGAAATCAAGACCAGAAGGAGAATTGGAAATTTTACAATTATGTAAAAATAAGACATCACATATTAAACAACCAGTAAGTCAAAGAATAAATTGGAAAATACTGTGAGATAAATGAAAATGAAGAGACAAATGCCAAAACATTGGGATGCAGTGATAGCTGTGCTCAGGGAAACTTACAGCTTTAAAAGCCTACATTTTGAAAAAATAAAGATTTCTTTTTTTAAAAGATTCATTTATTTTAGAGAGAGAGAGAGAAAACAGCAGGGAGGGGCAGAGAAGAGGGAGAGAGAGTCTCAAGCAGACTCCATGCCGAGCATGGAACTGGATGTGGGGCTCAATCTCATAATCCAGAAATCATGACTAGAGCTGAAACCAAGAGTCAGATGCTCAACAAACTGTGCTGCGCAGGTGCCCTAAAAAAAATAAAGATTTCAAATTAATAACCTAACATTAAGCCATAAATAATTAGAAAAAGGAGACCAAACTAAGTCCTAGGTGAACTGAAGAAAGGAAATAATAAAGACTAGAGCAGAGATAAGTGAAATACAGAATAAAAAAACAATAGAGAGAATTGATGAGATAAAAATTGGTTCTTTGACAGGCACCTGGGTGGCTCAGTTGGTTAAGCACCTGACTCTTGATATCAGCTCAGGCCATGATCTCAGGGTCAGGAGATGGAGTCCCGCTTTGGGCTCCATGCTGAGCAAAGAGCATGCTTAAAATTCTCTCTCTTCCTCTGCCCCTTACCCACCCCTTGCTTGCTCTTTCCCTCTTTCTCAAAAAAAAAAAAAAATGGTTATTTGAAAAGATCAACAAAAATGGCAAGCCTTTAAGTAGGTTGGTTAAGAAAAAAATAATATACTCAGATTACTAAAATAAGAAATGAGGGGCACCTAGGTGGCTTAGTCGGTTAAGTGACCAACTCTTGGTTTTGGCTCAGGTCATGATTTCCCGGTTGTGAGATGCAGACCTACATCAGGCTCCACCCTGAGCACAGAGTCTGCTTCAGATTCTCTCTCCCTCTCTCTGTCCCTCTCCCCCCCAAATAAATAAATGAATCTTAAAAATGAATAAATAAAATAAGAATTGAATTGGGAATACTACTGACTTTACAGATATAAAAAGGATTATAAAACAATATTATGATCAATTGGATGACAACAAATTAAATAAACCTGGATGAAATGAACATATTTTTACAAAAACACACATTACCAAACTGACTCAAGAAAAATAGAAAATCTGAACAGAACTATCAAATTAAAACATATGCACTCAAAAACCTCCCAACAATGAAAAGTTCAGGTCCACAAGGGTTCACTGGTAAATTCTACCAATCACTTCAAAAAGAATTAATAATGATCCTTTTCAAATTCTTCCCAAGATAGAAGAGTGAGGACCACTTCAAACTCATTCTTATAAGGCCATTGTTACCCTAATAACAAAACCAGACAAAACTCCAATAAAGGAAACTACAAGCCAATATCTCTTATGAACATACAAGTGAATATCCTCAACAACATACAAGCTAACTGACCCAGGCATTATATTAAGAGGATTATATAGCATGACTAAATGGGACTTGTCCCAGGAATGCAAGGTTATTTCAACATACCAAAAAATCAATGAAATACAGCACATTAATAGAATAAGGGGGAAAAAACCCACACATGATTATCTCAATTGATGTACAAAACATATTTGAAAAAATTCAACACCCTTTCTTGATGAAAGTCCTTAATGAACTAAGAATTAAAGGGAACCTCCAAAACTCGAAAAAGGACATTTATGAAAAACCCACAGCTCGTATCTTACACAATTATGCAAGACTGAAAATCTTAACCTAAAATCAGGAACATGGCAAAAATGCCCAATGGGACACTTTTCAACCTTGTACCAGAAGTTCTACTAGAGCAATTAAGTTAGAAAAATTTTTAAAAAGCATCCAAATTGGAAAAGATAAAATTAAAACATCCCAATTTTCAGGTGGCATAATTTAATATAGAGAAAATCCTAAAGAATTCATACAAATACATACACAGACACACAAATATTTAGAGCTAAAAAAAGTCAGCAAAGTTCAGGATACAACATAAACACACAAAAATCAGTTGTGTTTCTATAAAAATATACAAAAAAAATTGAAAATCAATATCATTTATAATATTATCCAAAATAACAAAATACTTAGGAATAAATTTAACAAAAGAAGTGTAAAATTTAAGCTCTGAGAAATACAAGACATTTATGAAAGATATTAAGATCTAAACAGATGGAAGGGCGCCTGGGTGGCTCAGTCGTTAAGCGTTTGCCTTTGGCTCAGGTCATGATCCCGGGATCCTGGGATTGAGCCCCGCATCGGGCTCCCTGCTCAGCGGGAAGCCTGCTTCTCCCTCTCCCAATCCCCCTGCTATGTTCCCTCTCTCGCTGTGTCTCTCTCTGTCAAATAAATAAATAAAATCTTAAAAAAAAAAAATCTAAACAGATGGAAAGACATCCCATAGTCATGGATTAGAAGATAATATTTTTTAAATAACATTATGACTCAAACTGATCTAATCTACTACATTCAGCATAATCCCTATCAGAATCCCAGCCTCCTTCTTTATAGGAATTGAGGTGCTGGTCCTAAAATTCCTATGGAAGCTGAAGGGACACCGAAAAGCCAAAACAATCTTAAAAAGAACAAATTAGGGGCACCTGGGTTGCCCAGTTGGTTAAGGATCTGCCTTCAACTCAGGTCTTGAACCTAGCATCCTGGGATTGAGCCCTGCACTGGGGGGTCCCAGCTCAGCAGGAAGCCTGCTTCTCCCTCTGCTTGTGCTCTCTCTCTCTCATATGAATAAATCTTTTTTTTTTTTTAAAGAACAAATTAAGAACCTCCATACTGTTTTCCAGAGGGGCTGCACCAGCTTGCATTCCCACCAATAGTGTAGGAGGGTTCCCCTTTCTCCACATCCCCACCAACATCTGTTGTTTCCTGACTTGTTAATTTTAGCCATTCTGACTGGTGTGAGGTGGTATCTCATTGAGGTTTTGATATGGATTTCCCTGATGAGGTTCCTCAAAAAGTTGAAAATAGAGCTACCATACGATCCAGCAATTGCACTACTGGGTATTTACCCCAAAGATACAAGTGTAAAGGTCCGAAGGGGTACGTGCACTCCGATGTTTATAGCAGCAATGTCCACAATAGCCAAACTGTAGAAAGAGCCAAGATGTCCATCGACAGATGAATGGATAAAGAAGATGTGGTATATATATACAATGGACTATTATGCAGCCATCAAAACAAATGAGATCTTACCATTTGCAACGACGTGGATGGACCTGGAGGATATTATGCTGAGCGAAATAAGTCAATCAGAGAAAGACATGTATCATATGACCTCACTGATATGAGGAATTCTTAATTTCAGGAAAGTAACTGAGGGTTGCTGGAGTGGTGGGGGGTGGGAGGGATGGGGTGGCTGGGTGATAAACACTGGGGAGGGTATGTGCTATGGTGATAGCTGTGAATTGTGTAAGACTGTTGAATCACAGACCTGTACCTCTGAAACAAATAATACATTATATGTTAAAAAAAAAAAAAAAGAAGAAGAAGAAGAAGATAGCAGGAGGGGAAGAATGAAGGGGGGAAATCAAAGGGGGAGACAAACCATGAGAGACTATGGACTCTGAGAAACAAACTGAGGGTTCTAGAGGGGAGGGGGTGGGGGGATGGGTTAGCCTGGTGATGGGTATTAAAGAGGGCACATTCTGCATGGAGCACTGGGTGTTATACACAAACAATGAATCATGGAACACTACATCAAAAACTAATGATGTAATGTATGGGGATTAACATAAGAATAAAAAATTAAAAAAAAAAAAGAATAAAACATCAACTTAAGCTTTCTTCAGTTTGGATCTTGGGTCCAGAAGCTGCCTACAGGTTTTTATGTTGCAGAACACTTCTTAAGAAAAGTTGTGAGGTGGGTTTTTTTTTTTTCTTTTTGAAACTTCAGCAAATAAATTTTTCAGATAAAAAAAAAAAACTAATGATGTAATGTATGGTGATTAACATAACATAATAAAAAGAAAAGAACAAATTAGGATGACTTACATTTCCTGGTTTCAAAAGTTACTACAAAACTACAGTAATTAAAATAATGTGGTCCATGCATATGGATAAAGACATAGATCAATGGGATAGAAATAAACCTACACATCGCATCTGTGGTCAACTGATTTTTGACAAGCGAACCAAGACCATTCAACTGGGATAGAATAATCTTTTCAACGTGAGGTCTTGAGACAACTGGAAATCCACCTGCAAAAGAATGGAGCTGACACCTTACCTCCTCTCATGTACAAAGACCTAAATTTAAGATCTCAAACTATAAAACTCTTCGAAGAAAACCTAGGGATAATTATTTGTGACGTTGGACTTGACAAGTTCTTAGATATGACAGCAAAAGCACAAGGAAGAAAAGGAAAAAAATAGATAAAGTGTAGCTCATCAAACTTAAAAACTTCTGTGCATCAAAGAATATTACCAAGAAAGTGAAAAGACACCTAAAGAATGGCAGAAAATATTTGCAAATTATATAACTGATAAGAATATTTAAAGAATTCTTGTTAAAATACAAATAACTTGATTAAAAACATGCAAGGTTGATAAACATTTCTCAAAAAAATAGATTAATGGCTACTAAGCACATAAGGAGATGCTCAACATAATTAGTCATCAGAGCAATGCAAATCGAAACCACAGTGAAACTCCACTTTAAGCCCAGTAAAATGAAAATGCCAAATAATAAGTGTTGGCAAGGATGTGGATGTGGAGAAATCAGACCCTTCATAGATTGTTAGTGGAAATAAAAATGGTGCAGTCACTTTGGAAAACAATCTGGAAGTTATTCAGATTTTAAACATAGTGTTCCCACTTGACCCAACAATTCCACTCCTACACATATACCAAAGAGAAGTGAAAATAAATGTGCATATAATTTGTACACATATGTTGATAGCAGCATTATTCATAATTGCCAAAAAGTGGAAACAACCCAAATTTCCATAAACTGTTGAATGGGTAAACAAAATTGTGGTATACCCTCACAGCGCAATATGATTTTGCCACAAAAAGATCAAAGTGCTGATACATGCTACAACATGTACAAATCTCATAAACATCTTAAATGAAGGAAGCTAGTTGCACAAGACCACATATTATTTCATTTATATAAAAGGACAAGAATAGGCAAATCCATAAATAGAGAAAGTAGATTGGTGTTTACTTAGGGCTGGAGAATATTGAGGGGTTGAGAGTATGGTCTTTCATTTTGAGGTGATGAAAATGTTCTAAATTTGTGTTTATGGTTGCACAGTTATGTAAACGTACTAAATATAATTGAATTGTACACTTTGAGTGGGTGAATTGCATGGTATATGAATAATAGTCGAAAAGATTAGTTGCCCATATGTCTGTCAGTGCATTTCTAGATTTTCTCTTCTTTTCCATTGATCTATTTCTGTATCTTGATGTGAAAATGGCACTGTCATAATTCTGTAGATTTATAATGAGTTTTGAAATCAGGTTAAGCCTTTGACTTTGTCCTTATGTTTTGAAAGTTATTTGACAATTATAGGTCCTTGTAATTTCTGAATGAATTTAGAAACAGCATGTCAATTTCTATAAAAAGACGGCTGAGATTTTAATAGGTATTTCATTTATCATTTATTTTAGAGAGATTTGACTCCTACATAGTATTAAGGCTTCTGAGATGTGACCGAGTTACCTCTCTCCCCTTATTTAAGCCTTCTTTCATTGCTTAATGGCAATCAGCAATGTTTTAGTTCTCAATGTGCAGGTCTTACACATTAAAATTTATCATACATTTGATATCATTATAAATGTTATTGTTATGTTAATTTCATGTGATTTGTTACTAGTATAGAAATACATTGATTTTTGTATATTTGTATTACATTCTGCAACTCTTTTATATTAATATAACATTCTGCAACTCCTTTATATTAATATATTAATTTTAGAAACATTTCTGTAAGTCCATCATATTTTCTACCTAGATGGTCATGTTGTCTGCAAATTAAGATAGTTTTACTTCTTCCTTTCCATTCTGGATACCTTTTTCTCATATCTTATTACACTTATTAAAACCTCCAGCACAACATTAAATAGAAGTTTTGAGTGGATATACTTGTCTTTTTCCTGATTTTACAGGGAAAACATTTAATCATTTGCTATTATGATGCTAGCTGTAGAGTTGATGTAGATGCTTATATCAGACTGAAGAAATTCCCCTTTTCTCTTAGTTTGCTGAAAGTTTTATCAGAAGTGGATTTTAGGGGCGCCTGGGTGGCTCAGTCGTTAAGCGTCTGCCTTCAGCTCAGGTCATGATCCCAGCGTCCTGGGATCGAGCCCCACGTCGGGCTCCCCGCTCCGCAGGAAGCCTGCTTCTCCCTCTCCCACTCCCCCCTGCTTGTGTTCCCTCTCTCGCTGTATCTCTGTCAAATAAATAAAATCTTTAAAAAAAAAAAAAGAAGTGGATTTTAGATTTTGTTCAATTTCTCCTGCATATATTGAGATGACTGATACTGGCTATAACTAATCAGAAACAATCCCTGAAGCTGGATATGGGAACATCTTCACCTCAATCACATATTAAAGGAGGGGGCACCTGAACAAAATTAACGCAGGCATTGGATTTGGGGTAAAAACCAATAGCAGCCAATCCTCTGACTTTTAGTTGAAGCCACTTTCTCTTATCCCCCAAAACCTGTCATCCAGCCAGAATTTAAGTGTCCAGAATATATTCTTTTAGGCCTCTCCACCTTTATACATTTCCAATTTGCATTCTTAATATCTCACTGCGCATGATGTACTTAGAATCATACTTTCAGCCTTAAAGGATATGTTAAATTCATTAGAAAAATGTTTATATAGAGAGTTAGTATCTTGCTTTTCAGGTTTCTGTGTTGTACTTCTTACCATAGAACATTAATACTATAATATATATAGTATTTTGGGAGTTAGGGACATAGCATCATAACACCAACTGGAAACTATGTAATATTTTTCAGGGTGTTTAGAAATTTTCTATTTCCCTGGGAATCACACTATCCTAGGTCATTCAAAACCATATTTTGGATAAGAAAATACTTCATTAAATGCTACTTCCAAACTAATTTGTGGAGAATACAAACATTTCTTCTTGGTTTAAATATTGAATGAAATATAGTCACTAGAGTAATGATGACTATCTAGGGAGAGAATTACCTGTAGGTAATAAGCTTACCTTCAGGATTTCGATTTTTGTTGTCTTTTATTTAACACCTTTCCAAATATCTAAAAGAAGGAATGAATAGTGTAATGATGTGTGGCTAATGTGATTTGAAAATACAGTTTCTAGGGAAAATAAAATCACAATCGAATATGAAATAAAGTCATGGATTTTAGAGACTATTATTGTGACTAGTCCATGGCTATTAGAAATGACAACATATGAAAGCCTTAGTTTAATTAAAATATTCCATAAAGAAAAGTGATGTAGCACAGTCAACAAAAGAAACAAAATCCACAAATATGATAGTAAATACAAAATGAAGAGACATTCCATACTCAGAATGGAAATTGATATCATCATTGATGGGACTGCAGCTACAATATTGTGTTAATTCTGGGGCACTCCATTACCAGACAAATGTAGTAATGCTGGAAAGAGTCCAGGAAGAAAACAACTGAATAATGAGAAGGAAAGACTGATTTATGGGGGGAGATTAAAGCAACATAATATTTATAGCGGGCCTAAGGGAATATGAAAATGATCTGTAAATATTTGAAAGATGTAAATAACAAGTAGAAAAGGAATTCTTGAGGAGGAAGCAGAATTAGAGGCAATGCAATCTGAATGAAAAGTGGCAGGGTTATTTATGCCAAGTAAAGATTAAAACACACACATAACTTCCTGACTGGACTACTAAGTAAAAGAACAGTCTCTCTTCTTAAGCATTAAATGCCCTCCTGCACAAAACACTAAAATGTGTTATTTTATGGATTACCCATGCTTTGACAGGCAGAGAGCGTGAATTATTTTATCAAAACCAGAACGGAAAGATATAGGATACATTGTCTGACTCACTGTCTGAATCTACTGAGTAGGAATCCATTTTTTGTTTTGTTTTGTTTTGCTTTTGTTTAGGAATATAAAGTCTTATTTTCTGTTTTTCAAACTCTTCACATAAGAGGGTACTTGTAATGACTGGGAATGGCTCATCAGTAAAATGAGAAGC
Source organism: Mirounga leonina (assembly GCF_011800145.1). Taxonomy (NCBI): domain Eukaryota; kingdom Metazoa; phylum Chordata; class Mammalia; order Carnivora; family Phocidae; genus Mirounga; species Mirounga leonina. The sequence goes on from NW_023270447.1 coordinate 6,715,604, forward strand.
AAGCAAGGAGAATTTACATAGAAAAGCTGGGCCAAGATCCTACTCCAAGAGGAGAGGATGAATGATTGGCATTTAAGTAGACCTACAGATGGTAACTTCTCCAGTGTAGTGTTTCAATGTTGCAACTATGAATCTGGCCTCTCAGTTCCTTGAATTGTTCTCCTCCAGTTACCATATCTAACAGCATGACTTGATAACACAGTCCTATGTTTATTCCTTTGAACTTCTCATTATTATTTACTTATCTTTTAAAAAACCTTGATTTAAGGTATTCTACCCATTTAAAGTCAGTTCCCATAGCTACACCCAGTTCGTATAAAACTATTTCTTACCATTTTTTCAGTAACCCTCAGCAGCAGCCCCACATCATATCTTTATTTCACTTTTCCCAAAGCTTGGATCCCTTTCCCCAATATTATAATCACATCTTTGCATACACCCTCAAATTCCTTGGACATCTCTCCCTTCCTTGTACTCTCCTGGAAAATAAAACTCTGTTTATATCAAAACTTTCTTGACTTCACACCTGAATGTGGATGGGCTAAACATTTTTTCAAGGTTTGCTATATATGGAAGACATTGAATGTTAGTACAATCCATTATCTTCTTCTGCAATAGATGCATGTCCAGGTAGATACACTTTCCATCATCTTATACTGCTATGGCAGGCTGTGCCCACATCATTAATTTTTCACCAGTTAAATGTTAGCAGAAGCGATGTTTTCATCCTTTGTCTTTTTTTTTACTTATACAAAAAATTTAAGCAAATGATCTTCCTCTCTTTCCCACAGCCCGGAATAAGTTTGTTAGCTATATTTGAAGATGCAGATAAAGTCAGCCCCTAGAGAAAAGCCAAGATTAAGTCTGGGAAGAAACTAAGGCATTGAATAATTGTCAGTAGCCAGAGTAGAATTCCCTACTAACCTGGGGCAATTACCTCAGATCTGTTACTGGAAACAGAAATAAACTTACAGTTTTTTAAGCTGCTTTATTTTCAGGTTATCTCAACTAAAGTTGCTTACCCCTTAAATTTTTCACTGGAATCACATTATGGCCACTATCATCATCCTCCCATGTCCTTAGCATTGCCAAGCCATTTTTCTATATTCGTCCAATCCCTTCATCTTCCCACTGCCTGAGTGATATTTCAGACATTGTTTTTGCTCCTCAGGCATCCAGCAATCTTTCTCCATCCTCCCTTTTATTTTATAACTTTGCATTTTATTTCACTGAAAAGAAGAAAAAGAAGCAATCAAAAGAGAACTTCTAAAATTCCATATCACTATGTCTAACTACCTATTGCAATATCTTATAATGGGTTGGTTTTGATTAAGTTTACGACCAATTTCACAGATAATCACTCCAGCAATTTTCTCCTATACTATATTATTTCTTCAAATGTTTGCATAATTCCAATCGGTATGAATATCTGCAGTTAGATAACCCAACAAAAATAACAACAACTTTATTGATGACTTCTTCTCTCTCAACTAGTTGCTCTACATTTCTCTTTTTCAGAGATACTGCATTGCTTAAATTAGAGTTAAGAAGGCATAAAAAGTTCTTCCATATATTGAGTTTTCCTAATATATGGTAAGCTCCTTAATTTAACCAGAGAAAAGTAAAAATTGTACAATAATTGTTATTATTATTATTATTTTGAACTCATACATTATGTTGAAATAAGTAAAAATGACATATTTTCCAATTGATACAAAGAAAACTCCTGAATAAATCATAGAGCAAATATGTTCTTTTCAGATAAATCTGAAAACCCCTTTTATCATTCCACTCCCTTAAAAGGTATAAAATTCAGATTTGGTGAAATGGTAGTTCTGGTCATTAATAATCTAAAACCATCCTTATTTTACATCTGTATCCCCCCCATTAGTCACCAATGAAAACCTTTTTCTTTTTGTTGTTGTTGTTCAGACTGTCCTCTATGTTGTCCTTGGAAAAACTGTACACACCTCACCTAACCATCTCTCTATCTTCTACAATACCTGGAATACCATCTCCTTCCTTTTACCTTCTGCACATCTCTCAAATAAACCATGAAAAATGTGCTCACTATTCCACAATTCTGTGTTACCAATTGCATACTAATTTCATACTTCAGTATAAATTAAAGTGTGGCATCTTTGCTATTTCATTTGCATAAATGTATATTCTTTTCTTTTCTTTTTTTAAGATTTGTTTATTTATTTGAGAGAGAGAATGAGAGAGAGAGAGCACATGAGAGGGGGGAGGGTCAGAGGGAGAAGCAGACCCCCTGCTGAGCAAGGAGCCCAATATGGGACTTGTTCCCGGGACTCCAGGATCATGACCCGAGCCGAAGGCAGTCGCTTAACCAACTGAGCCACCCAGGCGCCCAAATGTATATTATTTTCACAACAAGATTTTGAAGTCAGGGGAGTATGCAAATATTAAATTAAGGATAATCATGAGGCATAAAATATGTAAGGTCAATTGTGATATAAATCAAATAGAAAATGTTTCAAAACTTCTAATAGCAAATTCAGTTAGGAGACTATAATTCCTTAGAAAACAGATATTTGCTGGTGGTTGTGAGTGGAGAGTGGTATGATCAGTGTTGATTCTTGATAACATTATTTGAAAAATACTTGTATAGTAAATTGAAAGGAAAGTGCAAAGTGGAATGTGGAAAATGACCATTGGAGAATAAAAGAAGATGCGCCAGGAAAGCCATTAAAAATAAGAAGGAAAGCATGAATGCAATGGAACAATAATTAGAACCTCTCTTCAAGGCTGAGGTACTGGTTTTCCTAACCATAGGGACTGTTGGTTGTTAGTGGCACAAAGCTGAATTCCTCAAGAGGAATACCATTGCTGAAAGGAAGCTTCCTCTCTCAAAGTTATGTCCTCTTCTCGAGAGTACGGGTCACCTGCCAGTCTAAACCCATCACTGGTGTCAGATAAATAATAATCACTGGTGGAATGTAGCAGTGCTTCTGTTAAAATGTTACCGATGCTATGATTGGATAAGATATTGGTAGGAGTAAATAAACAAAAGGAGGCAAATCTCAGGTATTTGATTCTAAAGGATTAGTAATTTTAAACACGGAAATTAGATGACACTAGCTGGATATAATCAATACATTAGAGAATGACAATAGAAGCTCAGGGATAAAGAGGTCTGACCAAAAAAAACTGCATGTTGATGATTCTATGAGAGTAGGTACATAGTGGGTAAAGTTATTTTGTATTACTTGCTAACACTCACCACACAGTGTTGACCACAAAAAAGTCTCTAAGTAATGAGTGAACAGAAAGATTTAGTCACTGATATTATTAGAGTTCTTGCATGAGACATCGCAACTGAGTGGGATGACAGAGTGGCCATGGTGGCAAGGTTTTTCACTGGCCCAATAGCTGTGATCCCATACATAAGAAAGGTACACAGCAAATATATAACCAGTCAGCAAGAACGATCAATGTTGAGTCTGCAATATTGCACCATCCCTTGAGAAGACCAACCAGTTACTTCATGGTAAGATTATTGAATTGGAAGCCTTTCTTCAGTTCATCTTGATTGGAACCTACATATATTTCTGTTATGGGTATATCGTTCTTTTTCAGAGGGCCTTAACCAGCATTTATTGGACGGCTAACTAAGTGTTTGATTCACTGACAGGGAATCATACATAACATTGCCCCAAATCAGAAGGTCTAATTTCCAAAATGGTGCAGCCACTCTGGAAAGCAGTATGGAGGTTCCTCAAGAAGTTAAAAATAGAACTACCCTCCATCAATTGCACTACTAGGTATTTACTCAAAAAATACAAAAATACTAACTCAGAGGGATACATGCACCCCAATGTTTATAGCAGCATTATCTACAATAACCAAATTATGGAAATTGCCCATGCATCCATCATTTGATGAATGGATAAAGAAGATGTGGTATGTGTGTGTGTACATGTGTGTGTGTGTGTGTGTATTACTCAGCCATAAAAAAAATTAATGAAATCTTGGCATTTGCAACATACATGGAGCTAGAGACTATTATGCTAAGTGAAATAAGTCAGTCAGAGAAAGACAAATACCATATGATTTCACTCATATGTGAAATTTAAGAAACAAAACAAATGAGCAAAGGGAAAAAAAAGAGAGAAGCAATCCAAGAGACAGACTCTTTACTATGGAGAACAAACTGATGGTTACCAGAGGGGACATGTGTCAGGGGATAAGTTACATAAGCGATGGGGATTAAGGAATGCACTTGTCTTGATGAGACCAGGTGTTGTATGGAAGTGTTGAATCACTAATTTTTTTTTTTTTTTTATGTTATGTTAGTCACCATACAATACATCATTAGTTTTTGATGTAGTGATCCACAATTCATTGTTTTTGTATAACACCCAGTGCTCCATGCAGTACGTGCCCTCCTTAATACCCATCACCAGGCTAACCCATCCCCCCACCCCCCTCCCCTCTAAAACCCTCAGTTTGTTTCTCGGAGTCCATAGTCTCTCATGGTTCACTCTCCCTCCGATTTCCACCCCCTTCATTTTTCCCTTCCTCCTCCTAATGTCCTCCAAGCTATTCCTTATGTTCCACAAATAAGTGAAATCATAAGATAATTGACTTTCTCTGCTTGACTTATTTCACTTAGCATAATCTCCTCCAGTCCCATCCATGTTGATGTAAAAGTTGGGTATTCATCCTTTCTGATGGCTGAGCAATATTTCATTGTATATATGGACCACATCTTCTTTATCCATTCATGTTGAAGGGCATCTCAGCTCTTTCCACAGCTTGGCTATTGTGGACATTGCTGCTATGAACACTGGGGTGCATATGGCCCTTCTTTTCACTACATCTGTGTCTTTGGGGTAAATGCCCAGTAGTGCAATTGCTGGGTCATAGGGTAGCTCTATTTTTAAATTTTTGAGGCACCTCCACACTGTTTTCCAAAGTGGCTGTACCAACTTGCATTCCCACCAACAGTGTAAGAGGGTTCCCCTTTCTCCACAACCTCTCCAACATTTGTTTCTTGCCCTGTCAACTTTTGCCATTCTAACTGGTGTAAGATGACATCTCGATGTGGTTTTGATTTGAATTTCCCTGATGGCTAATGATGATGAACATTTTTTCGTGTGTCTGTTAGCCATTTGTATGTCTTCTTCGGAGAAGTGTCTTTTCCTGTCTTCTGCCCATTTTTTGACTTGATTATTTTTTTGGGTGTTGAGTTTGAGAAGGTCTTTATAGATCTTGGATACCAGCCCTTTATCTATAATTCACTTGTAAGTATCTTCTCCCATTCTGTGGGTTGCCTCTTTGTTTTGTTGACTGTTTCCTTTGCTGTGCAGAAGCTTTTTATCTTGATGAAGTCCCAAAGTTTCATTTTTGCTTTTGTTTCACTAGCTTTTGGAGGTGTATCTTGAAAGAGGTTGCTGTGGCCGATGTCAAAGAGGTTACTGCCTATGTTCTCTAGGATTTTGATGAATTCCTGTCTCACATTGAGGCCTTTAATCCATTTTGAGTTTATCTTTGTGTATGGTGTTAGAGAATGGTTGAGTTTCATTCTTCTGCATGTGGCTGTCCAATTTTCCCAGCACCATATATTGAAAACTGTCTTTTTTCCATTGCTTGTTTTTTCCTGCTTTGTCAAAGATTATTTGACCACAGAGTTGAGGGTCCATATCTGGGTTCTCTATTCTGTTCCATTGGTCTGTATGTCTGTTTTTGTGCCAGTACCATGCTGTCTTGGTGATCACTGCTTTGTAATATAGCTTGAAATCGGGCAACGTGATGCCCCCAGCTTTGTTTTTCTTTTTCAACATCTCCTTGGCAATTCAGGGTCTTTTCTGATTCCATACAAATTTTAGGATTGTTTGTTCCAGCACTTTGAAAAATGTCATTGGAATTTTGGAATTTTGATCGGGATGACATTGAAGTTATAGATTGCTCTGGATAGCAGAGACATTTTAACAATGTTTATTCTTCTAATCCATGAGCATGGACTGTTTTTCCATTTTTTGTGTCTTCTTCAGTTTCTTTCATGAGTGTTCTGCTGTAGTTCTAAATTGTATATCTGAAACTAATATTACACTATATGTTAACTAACTGGAATTTAAATAATAACTTTTTTAAAAAGGTCTAATTTACAGCAAATTCAGTATGGCAATGGACACATGATCATGGAAACACTAGTCTACTGAACCACCCACAGCTCCCAGCCTGATGGAGTAAACAGCCTTTTCATCAGCCTTGAAAGTGCATCTAAGCCATTATCTTGGAGATCACCATTTGACCCTCTAAATCAACAATTATTATATGGTCTTTAATCCCCAAATGATAGATCCAAAAATGGTAGCATATTGACATTTGGAAGTATAAGTGAACCCCACTCACCATTATTCCCAATAGGACACATCAGGGTTTTTTGCCTTATTTTACCATACCCTTGGGTTCCATGTTACTAGAGGCTCTGTTTCAGGGAGGGGAAGCTTCCACCAGTAGGAAGAGTAAGAATACCTGGGTACTTCAATATATAAATTGGATAGTCAAGAATCTATGAAGCAAATGGGAATAGGGAAATTAAATGAAGAATTAACATAAAAGATGCAGATTAACTAATCATTAACAAAGAAGTGGTAAATGAAACTATAGTTTTGAATGTCAAGAAATTTGAAAAATATTATAAAATTAATGGTTAAAAGACTATCAAGGCCTAGGCTAAGATTATCATAATTGTTTAAAATGAAGATCAGGAAGCACTGAGGGAATCAATGCTTAGCTTATGAGAGAGAGAGTTATGGAGTAAGGGATCATGGGCCAAGGTCATTCCCATTGCAGGAAGCTGAAGAATAAAATTATGCCTCTGACACAGGCCACTGCAACCACAATTTGGATTTTATAAAATAGAAATTTTCATCTAATAGGGAGTAATAAAAACAATAAAAGAGGCTAATGTTCAATAACCCACAGTCCTTCAACAAATATCTTGATCATCTATGTATTATGGTATTTTAATATATTAAGATGTATGAATAGATCTTAAATTCTAGAAGAGGATATTGGTCATATACATTACTCAGATTATTATAAGGTAGAAACATGACTAGATTAAAATTATAAATAATAAGTGTGATTATTCAGAAAAGCAAGACAATTATTTTCAACTAAAAAACCAGGGAAAATACAAGAGAGAAAAATACAACTATATGATACTTGACATGGTGACATTTTCACAGTAGTAGCTCAATAAATATTTGTGAATCATGAATAAAAATATATACATTAGTTAACTATAGAGAACAAATTGATGGTTCTCAGAGGGGAGGTGGGTGGAGGGGATGGGTTAAATAGGTCATGGGGATTAAGGAGGACACTTGTGATGAGCACCGGGTATTGTATGGAAGAGATGAATCACTAAATTGTACACCTGAAACAAATATTACACTGTATGTTAACTAACTAGAATCTAAAGACTTATTTTTTAAATCTACAAAAATGAAAAATATGTATATACAAAGAACAGAAAAAATTTAAAACTGAAACATACAATTTTTATAAGATATTTTAAAACCCAGATTGTATTAAATTGTAATTCCAGGTTAATAAGGTTGCACTTTTGATTAGGAGAAGTACTGATGGCATTACTAGAACAATGAAGAGAATAGGGCTTTTCCATTAATTATGCCTCTTTTGCAACAAAACCAATTTGAGGGAAAATAACCAATAATTCGATAAATTAGAGAAAGCTTTCTACAAATAGAGTTGTGTTTCACAGAAACCAAAGGTAAGAATGCAGGTTGAACATTAGAACTCCAGCAGCATCTATGCTTCTTTCTGTGTGTTTGCTCCTGTTCTTTGTGAACCATTTATGTTGGCTGTCAGTCCACAAGAAATACTATAATCACTGTAGCATCGAACTGTTCATGTGAAAATTTATACTATATAAGGAAAATAATCCACAGCTATGATTTCTAAATCTGGCATGAAAGAAACTTTTGGTCTAATTTATTATGGCTAGAGGTGGACAGTAGGCATAATTTGTTCCAAATAGGAACAGACACTTGTAAATTAAAAATCAAAAAATTCCAGGAACCCAGAAAATTTTTAAAAAGTCAAAACTGTTTGTAAAATCTGACTACTGTAGTTCATAATTTAGTTTTTTATCTTTTCATTTTTTGTAGATTTAAAAAATTTTTCATTTTTGTGGATTTAAAAAATAAGTCTTTAGATTCTAGTTAGTTAACATACAGTGTAATATTTGTTTCAAGTGTACAATTTAGTGATTCATCTCTTCCATACAATACCCGGCTCATCACATAGCAAAGGAAGGGTAAATTTATTTGAAATTATACAACATAAAATATAAAAAGAAATTGACTGTGAACAATATTTTAAAAATATTTTTGCCTATGTTAAGGAAATATTAAATACGTTGTATTTTTCTAACCAATTTAGGTAGATTTTGAAAACTTTTTTTTGTCTTTCAAAATTATACTGACATCTTGAATGCCTGGTATTTAGAAATATATCATTTATTAATTTAATACTTATGAACGCATCCTTAAATGTAAAGATAAACCTATTTAAGAAAATAGAAGATATTTAAAATAAAAGATTATTTTTCCCAGAAAGTAGATATTATGATTTGTCAAATTTATTTTTCAGGAAAAAATATGGTTTTGAATTTATCTGTGAGTTAATTATAATTGTAGTTTTAGTGAGTTAATTATAAATGTATAATTGATTTTTAAGTTATGAAAAGGTTCTCATATATTTATTTGAAGGGACTTTAACTTGAGAAATTAACTAATTTCCTAAGGATGGAAAAAATTAAAGTATCAGTTTTCCATTGCCTTATGTTATAACCTTGGTGCTACAAAGCTTTTGCTTAGAAAAATTACTTCATAAAATTTACTCAAGAAGCAAGCACCTAAATAGCATATTTGTCTCTGTATTGGCAAAATATTTAAAAGAAAATTATGTTGTCATTCATAAAATCCATTTGAAATTTCAATAACATATCTAGAGACAAAAGAGCTTATAGGACATCAGTCTTCTATTTCATCATATACAATTTATTTGCATTTTATGTCATGCTCACTTATTCCAATACTAGAATACTCCTCCTGCTGTTTGAATTTGTGATATTTTTTGTCTTTATTTGAACATTTTCAAACATACATGTACAGAGTATCTTTTATATTATGTAAATTGTGTACTTATAAAATCTGAAATATTAGTTTTAGATAATTTAAACAACACTGTCATATGGAGAAAAATATTTTCAAAAATATAGATCTGTTCATTCAGGTGCTTAAAACAAAAATACATAGGAAAATGGTATTAAAGCACATTATATTCCTAGTTAAAGTAATTATTTGTCATGTCTGTAGTAAAAGGAATTTATTCTACACATGAGTCCTTGGGTGTTACAAAGGCAAATCTATCCCTTAATAGAGTTTTGTTATTGTTGTTCTGTTTTCCTTTTCTAATGCATACAGAGGTATGGATAAAATGCCATTACACTGGATTAATAGGTTTCAGTGACATGGAATACATTGCTTGAGATAAATTTCACCAGAAGAGGAAGAGATCAAAGTTGGATAGAAACAGGTGATAAAGCTCTTATCAAAACCAGACTTGATTTTATATGTGGTTGGATATGAGTCAGTGCAACACTTTGACATGCATATCAATCTAGAATAACATGCATTATCTTAAGGACAGTGTTAATATGCGTGTACAAAAAGACACCATATACAGAGATCATGCTAAAGTCTGCTAAAGATTGGTAGTGTTGTAAATTACGTTTATTCAACACTTAAGTGTTTAATGTGTACCAGGTATCAGACATCATACTAGGATTGAGTATAGGAAAAGGACACAAAGGCTGTTGCCTCATGGATACTAAATTCTAATGAATTGTGTGCTCTCTGACCTATTTGTTCTCATCTAACAGAGGGTAAGCAGACATATTTGGGAAAAAGGCCCAATAATAAGTATTTTAGGGTTTGCACATGACATAAGATATCTGTTATCTTTTTTTACACTTTTTCCCAACACTTTAAAAACATAAAAAACATTTTAGCTCACGTACATTACAAAAACAGGCCACAAAGAATAGTTTGCCAACCCCTGATCAAAAAAATAATTCATGTATTTGATCCATGATACCAGTAAGTTTAATTTTTCTCATTATCTGAAAAATCTGGTTGCTAGCTCACACTCTTTTCCACTCCAAAGATAGTCATCATTTTTTGTAATTTAAAAATTCTGCCCATTTAATATGCTGGCCTTTAAGTTGGACTGGATATAATTGATTGGCTGTCAGCATACATCTCAATCCCCTTCCATTTTTTTTTCCTGTGTTGCAGAGATAGGGCATTTCTTTTAGTTTCCCTTGATGTTAATTAGGTTCTAGATGTAGATAAGCTCCACAAACTATGTTGCTTTATAAAATTAGAAAGGCAGTAGTTATACAGAGGTCAACTACCTGCTACATTAGGTTGTTGAGCAAGATCTTGGATGTTCCAATGATGAATCACTCTGTGATATTGGAAGGTGGTGCAAAGCCAAAATCTGGGTTTCACATTCCAATGTCCATGACATTGTGGAAATTCTGGTACTAATTCCCTGATTCTGGATCCCTGAATTTCAGGTAAAGCGTGTGTAGTTGACCCCAGTAGTCGCAGCGGTGACCTTGTACTTTTCCATGTTTGCAACTGTGGCAGAGATGTTCTCTTGATGTTCTCTTGTTTTCTGGCAATCATTTGAAAAGCCTTAGCCTGAAACTAACTCCTTTAAAACTTCTAATAATTGTATAACCATCTGTTTTTGTTTTAAATAACTGTTGTAACACTTAAAATAATTTATCTTCCTTTCCATATATCTTTAATGACAATCTATGGTGTAACTAGAAATGGTTGTGGGTAAATATTCCTCAAAGATGGGAAACTGAGATTGATTATCTGACATTCTTGGGTTTTCAGTGAGCCTCAATTATCATTGGGAAATAGGACATTGGTAATTCATGAAATGTAACAGGAAAATACTTAAATTATTATTCATAGTCACCTGGAATGAAATACTATTGTGATTGGCCATTTTGTTGCAAATAAACAATGCAAGGTACATGGGGGTAGGGTGGCAGTTTCTGTCTGAAATGGAGAAGTTCAAGAAAAACAGTGGCAAGCTAAGAACTTTAAATTCCTAGTTTAAAACATGATAAAGAACTAAAAAGATTTTATTACTGTCCTGAAACAATTTCTTTGACATACTTAAAATCAGGAGTAACATACTTAAAATCACATGCAAATCTGATTCCATGAGTTGCTGAGTTAGAGCATCAGTTGAATTTACAAATATGTCTAGGTATCCTGCAGAAAAAAAATTGGGCACAGATTTGGAAACAGTAAAACTCCAATCACTGGAGTTGCAGAGATAGGACATTTCTTTCAGTCATTTTTAGGTCAATTCAGTTGATACTAAATGTCTAACACCATTGCCAGTATATGCAGCCTTACATCAGCTACTTGAGAAGTTACACCTAGCTTGCCTAGAAACCCTATAATTACCTCACTTGAACTAGTGACCTTACAAAAGAGTTTTCCTCACATTGCTCCCATTCCCTTTTCACCTGTAAGTAGAGTCAGATCTCAGAAAATACAAGAGAACATCAAATGTTCCTTAAAATGAAATGAGGTTTTATTTCTTAGGTTGAATCATATGAAATTATATTTAACCATTTTTGACCTATAAATATGACAGTGTATATGTTTCTCTCTAAAAATTAACATATGCATTAATAATAAATGTAAAAATGGACAGTTAGTAAAGATAGAACAGGTAGTATGGATTCTTGCTTTAGTTGGACATAAATGTATTGATATAAGGATACTTATATCAAGTTTCTGAATGTCATGCATTAGTTTAAACAACTGCTTACTCAGTTGATAGTTTGAAATCTCAACTTAATAACAATTCATACTAAAAGATATTTGGATGTCAAAGGTGTTGTGGCTTAATATTGAGGAAGAAATTCAAACAGGTGTACAGAAAATTTCTATACTCTGACTTTACACAACTTTTCTCATCTGAGAGAACACTGAAAATAAATCTTCAACAAGGCACTAGGATTAGGGGGTCACCAACATTCTTTCAAAACTCTCTAGTAGCTTTCCTTTGTAGGCTGGAGATAAGAGTAGGAGAAGCTGCCATGGAAAATAGGCTCCCTGAATCAAAGGAGCAAATACGTTGGGTGGCAGAGTCCAAATGGCAGCATCCAGCCAGCCAAATAAAAGTTAGAATGGGTATTATAATAGGTAGCATAACTGGAGAGGTAATCAGAAGATTGCACCAGAAGAACCATTGGTAATGCTGAATTGATCTCTAGGTACCTATAAAAGATATAGATGTACAATGAACAAAAACTCTAACATATCTACAAAATAGCTACACTAAAATCTAAATATGATAAAGAGAAGCTTGGATCATTTCCATGATGAAGATCCATGCCCCCACCCTAAAGTATTTTGAATGATACCACCACAAGTTTTCACTAAAATTATTCCACCCTGTCTTCTTCAAAGGCACATATATACAGGAGTTATTGTTTTTGAGGGAGAGTGACATGGGTAAAGGCTATATCCTGGATTTGAGGTATTACTAATATTTTATAATGTAGGAAACCAAAATGAGCCTCCAGTCAGATGGGTATCATGAAAATCAGAAAATGAATGGAATTTGGAGACAAGTCCATCTTGCAGTGTACTCTGGGAGTGAAGATGTGAACACTCACCCATTCTGGTTGTTCTCTTAACTCTGGGATGTATGTCAGAAGAGAATGTTCCTGATATTAAAATCTATTTTACTTGTTTGTATGGCTTATGAGGAAGACAGATGAATCTTGTAAAAATAGCAATATTATCATAAATGTAATTAGGTGATACAAGCAATGGAAGAAGCTACTCTTGGCATCTCTTATTTATTGGAGCAAGTCAACCTGCATCCTTTCATCGGGTTCACTACCACTGAGCTGGCTAGTGTTGATTTTTCTCTGTTCCAGTAAATAGAGAACAACAGAAGCAGTTGACTTCAACCTGGAAGGGGACAAGAACACAATCTATTTATTGGTCATTAAGTCCATAACAACTATGTGGTTTCATTATAATTTAGTTCCATACTTTCTCATTCTTGCCTTTATATTGAAAACATCAAGATAATGTGATCTGAGGAACAAGGAGTGAAAAGTACCATAGAAGTCTCAGTAATATCTATATATGTTAGAAGGTGGGAGAGAAGTGTCAGACAAATTTGAAGACCTGCACATAGTGTAGTTTTGGAGAGCCAGAAGTATTGAGCATGTCAGAACACTTCTAAAATGGAAAAAAAGAGAAAGAAAGATATTTTGTGCTGCTCTTGTACATGTCATAGAACAATTTCTAAGGTCTATTGAGAAACAGTTCTTACATTGTTATTGAGATGAACTGATCACCAGACCATGGAACAACAGAACCCTTGCAGACTGACCCACTTATCATGACCTAAATGTTATCTGACCTAATAGATCATGAAACTAACTATGTGTAATAGCATCCCTTCTTCATTGGAAGTATATTCAAGATCAGACATAAGTTCCTGAAAACACAAGTAATGTACATGATCATGTGGTTTATTCACCTAGCTCACTTATTTCCAGGGTACTTCCACATTTCCTTCATCTATGTACTCATGGAATTGTTACAAATATTTAGTTTCCTAAGGAAGAGGGAGAAATTTGGTTTGTAGGTGGTTCCATGTGACATCCCTGCACTAAGTGGAAGGGATCAGCTACATAGCATCACAGCAACCACACGTATGGCTCTGGGTAAAAATCTGGGTAGATATCCTTACAATGAGAAGAATTTTCAGAGCTTAGAGTAAGGATAGGAATAGCCTTTTTCTATACATTTTTTTTTTTTATTTAGGCCAAATACAAGTTGATATCTATAAAACACTTATTTTAAACTTGGATTCAAACTTGGATTTAAACTTGAAAATTAAATGTCTTAAATGAAGATTTGAACTTTGTTTACATTTAGTATTTAGAGATGTGTGGCCCTGGAAGAAGGCCGTATAACTGAGCAAATGTTGTTCAAAGCTGATTCATGTAGTTTATGAGAAAAATTAGCAATGGTTACATAAAAAAGAGTAAACCAATGAAAGAATTATTCATTTTAGAGCAAATATTGTGCAGGAAAGAAAATACAAGTATAAACTATATGTGGATCAGAAAACTCAAAGTCACTTAATGGTTTTCTTACCAAATAGACCTATAGATTCAAATAAATTCAGAAGACATCTTTGTAGCATTTGGCAAGTTTATTCTAATTTTTTATGAAAATGAAAATGGTGTAGAAGATACGAAACAGTATTGAAAAAGAATAAATTCAGATGATGTATGTTGCTTGAGTGTAAGTATTATAAAGCAGACAGAATAAATAAAAGTACCAACAGTAGAAATTGGAAAAAATGCAGTAAATACATAGAAAATCTTAAAGATAACAATAAACTTCTTATCAAGTGTACATGGACTCAAGTATCTTAGGCCCTAAAAAGAGCTTCTGCAAATTTCAAATGACTGAAATGATTCAAAATAATTTCTCCTGTGATAGAATTAAACTGGAAAACAGTAATTAAAGGATATATATAAAATCTCTCACTGCCTGGAATTCAAACAATTAAACAACTTTAAGTAATGTATAATTTTCAGAGACAGCCAAATTTTGGAAATGAATTATAATAAATCTGGCATGTCAAAACTGGATACTTGCTACTAAAGTAGTACCCAAAGGAATATTTATTGCATTAAATGCATATATATGAATAAAAAGTCTTAAAATTAATGATTTCAGCTTAATTCTCAAAAAAGCTATAAATCTTACTCAAATATAACTCAGAAATATAGAAGTGATGTCAACATTCATGGTGAAAGAAGACATGCCTTGTTTTTGTCCCTCCTTTAACAGCTAAAATTTGACATCCATTCACAAACAAAAGTGCCTCTTTGAGATTTGTGGATTCCAGCATCATAGGCCAAGGGACCCGGGAAGCATCTCATCCAGCTGTGCAATAGGTAATAGGCAGAGAGACCTCAGTATAGACTGTGGTATGGACTGGAGCCTATAAACTGGCTTCAGCTCCTCTTGGACAGGTGTGGGAACACCTGGGAAAGGCTAACTTGTGCAGACACCCACAGACTAGAGCCTCTGTAGAAGTCCAGATTTTCAGAAGAGACATTTCAGCATACTCTGCTGTGTGTGTAGACTCTTTCGGTCAACACACACACACACACACATATGTATATGTAAAAATGAATTTGGATACATTGGAGTGGGTAAGAGGAAATTTGCCCACATCACCATTCTTCCCAGGGTGGCACATCTTCCAGATAGAGGACGCCAGCAATCCCCACTGCAGAAGAAAGAGAGTAAGTGTGTGACTGCCTTCCCCAGCTGCTAAAGACACTTATATGGCATCTTCTTCCACTAGAAGGCTGTTTTGTCCACACTGAAAATCCGTTGTCTCGTGTATCCACCTTCATTAATTGTCTTAGCTAGATCTTTTGGATAATTTGCTGCAGCTTCTCCATCAGCACTTGCTGCTTCACCTTGCACTTTTATATTACGGAGATGGTTTCTTTCCTTAAACCTCACTAACCAACCTCTACTAGCTTCAAACTTTTCTCCTGAAGCTTTCTCACCTCTCTCAGCCTTCACAGAATCAGAGTTAAGGCCTTTCTCTAGATTAGGCTCTGGTTTAAAGGGATGCTATGGCTGGTTTGATCTTCTATCGAGATCGCTCAAACTTTCTCCATTTCAGGAATAAGGCTTTTTCACTTTTTAAAAAATTATTTGTGTGTTCATTGGAGTATAATTTTTAATTTCCTTCAAGAGATTTTCCTTTGCAGTCACAATTTGGCTGATTCAAGAGGCTTAGCCTTGGCCTATCTCAGCTTTTGTCATGCCTTCCTCATTAAGCTTAATAATTTCCTAGCTTTTGATTTAAAGCGAGATACATATGACTCTTCCTTTTACTTGAACATTTACAGGCAATTGTAGAGTTATTAACTGGCCTGATTTCAATATTGTGTCTCAGAGAATAGGGAAGCTTGAAGAAAGGGAGAGATATGGGGTTAGCCAGTCAATGGGGCAGTCAGAACAAACCCAACATTTATGGATTAAGTTTGCTGTCTTTTTTTTTTTTTTAAAGATTTCATTTATTTATTTGACAGAGAGAGAGAGAGCACACAAGTAGGCAGAGAGGCAGGCAGGCAGTGGAGAGGGAGAAACAGACTCTCCACTGAGCAGGGAGCCCGACGTGGGGCTCAATCCCAGGATGCTGGGATCATGACCTGAGCCAAAGGCAGTGGCTTAACCGACTGAGCCACCCAGGCACACCAAGTTTTCTGTCTTAAATGGGCATGGTTCGTGGCACCCCAATTACAATAGCAAAATCAAAGATTACTGATCACAGATCACCATAACAAATATAATAATAATAAAACAGTTTGAAATATTGTGGGAGTTACCAAAATGTGACACAGAGACATAGTGAGTAAATGCTATTGGAAAAATAGCACTGATAGACTTCCTCAAAGCAGGGTTGCCACAAATCTTCATTTTGTCAAAAAAAGGAAAAAAAAAGATCTGCAAAGTACAAGAGAGCACAATAAAATGAGATATGCCTGTATTGAATGATTTGTGATGAATTAATATCTTTAAAAAAATTTTTTTAAAGATTTTATTTATTTATTTGACAGAGGGAGACACAGCGAGAGAGGGAACACAAGTAGGGGGAGTGGGAGAGAGAGAAGCAGGCTTCCTGCCAAGCACAGAGCCCAATGCGGGGCTTGATCCCAGGACCCTGGGATCATGACCTGAGCCGAAGACAGACGCTTAACGACTGAGCTCCCCAGGCACCCTTGTGATGAATTAATATATTAAAATCTAATATAATAAAATTTAATATATTTTAATATATTAAAATATAAAGTCATATCTGCATATAATCTTGTCCCTAAGGAAAAATTCAGAGAATTTTAATGGGATAGACAACTTCTTTGAAAAACATAAATGATTAAAATTACTAAAAATCTGTATAGATATATTTCTGTTAAATGTATTAGTAATTGATATATTCCCATGATTATTTTCTCAAGTCTATCCCATCTAATATATCGAATTTACTAGCATAATGTTGGCTCAAGCTTTTATTATCCTTTTAAATTCTGTAAGTTATCTAGTGACTAACCCTTCTTTTTTTCTGATATTGATAAAATGGTCTTTTCCCTCTCTCTCGATCAGTTGCATTCAAAGATTGCTATGGCTTCTTGATGAATTGACACTTTTGTCATTATGAAATGTCCTTCTTTATCACTAATGAAACATAATTTGTTTGATATTAATATAGACAGTCAGCCCTCCTTTTAGTTAATGTCTGCCTGATATACCTTGTTCCATCCTTTAACTTTTAATCCATCTTTCTCTTGTTATATAAAGTGCATTTCCTCTAGCAGAATATAATTGATTCTTTTAAAAAATACAGTCTGACAACCTCTGCCTTATAATTGGTGTCTTTAACCTACCTATATTTAATGCAGTCCCCAACTGGTTGGATTTAAATATATCATCTTGTTCTTTGTTTTTGTCCCATTCTTCCTCACCCTGCTCTTTATTTTCCCCTTTTCCTTGTCTTCTTTTGTATTAGTTGACATTTCAAAGAAGAACCAAATTTTGTCTAGTCGTACGGTATTCCATTCTTTTTTGGAATAGCTGTCATATTTTGAACCAGATCCTCCCAAAATGCTATTCTTGAAATCCTCTTCTTTGATACTGTGGAATTATTGCCCAAGCAAAAAGTGATTCTCCACCTATAAATCCTGCTCATAGAAAATTTTCAACCAATGCCTGAGGACTTCTGCACTTCCAGTTTTTGGACATAACATGAGAAAAGAGGTCAGAATTTTGAAGAACTTTTATTAGTATACAAGGTTTTATATGTTCCCTTGATATTTCATTGCTTTTTCATATTCCTTTTATAATACCTTTTAAGTCATGAACAAAATATTAAAACTGTAATTTAGGACTTTATTATAATTCATGGCATACTTTTAGTAAGTCTTTAAAAGTCTTTAGTAATTATCCAAATGACTAAGTTTGTATACGTTAAATTTATGTTGTAAGCAACTTTAAGGAATATTTGAATGCTATAGAAGACATAGTACTCTAAAAAAGTAAAAGGCATTCAGCCAAATCATAGCTCGATTTAAGATTTAACTTAAATTTTGACTTGGGTAATAAATAAATATGATTTAAAGGAATCAAGTCTCTCTTATAGTAGAATACATTATGGTTAGTATGTTGAAGTTGGTGGCTATGAACGTATTTTTAGTCCCAAAAGACTATTATTTACTTAAATTTCTTTTTAAAACATGTTGCTACCCGTGAACAGTTATGCAGCGTGATAGGACTTGACTTCACGGCTGTCCGCCTTCCTTTACATTGGGTTTGTTACAGTCTGGTCCTCTGTTTTCTTTTGATGAAATTTGATGATATAATTCATATAAATACAATGAGTGGAATGTTATGGTTTTTGTAGGTCTTCAATAAATGACAGCTACTTTTATATTTTATCTCTTCCAAACATGGTTTTTTTTTCACATTTTAGAATATCTGAAACTGAGATGGCTATTATAATTGATGTTTATGATGCACCTTGAAATGATACTATTAATGCTAAATACACTAAAAAGGTCAAGATGTGCGCATGTGTTAATGTTAAGTGTCATATCATTCTAAATACTTCGTCAGATCTGTCAAAAGAGTTCTTTTAATAATTACAAAATAAAAATTCAGAGAAGATCATATTATAGTTAAATTGACAATTCCTATTTAGTGGTACATAAAATAATGGTGTGAAATTATATTTGATGGCAACTTCGATTAGATGAAATACAGTATTACTAATAACATTTATACAACAATGTGCAAAATACCTCTCCTTCTGTCAGAAAATACTAATCTTAGTAAGCAGTTAATGGAAACTAACTATATCTAATAGTATGCTGAGCTTTGACTGACAGTTTATCATAGTGGCCAGAGCCATACAATCTGTTGAAATCCCCCTTCCTCTGTTTCATAACTGTGTGACTTTGGCCATTGTACTTAACCTCTGTGCATCAGTTCTTGATCTGTTAGAAAATAGATAATAATTTTATTCACCATGAAGTGTTATGATAAGATTAAATAAGTGAACCTAAGAATAGGAAGAATAGTTAGTATCTCATATTTACTACACAAAGAATGTTAGTTGTTATATATGTCATCCATTAGGGTAGTGATTTTAAATAGTTTCTCTTAAATTTTATCCTCTGTCCATCTTAGATAAAACTCTGATGCCTTAATATTATCCTTGAGAAATGAAGCTTTTATACTTTTATTCTGTTGCTAGTGCTTGGTCAGTATTAGTTGAGTAATGTGCCATTCTCCAGTATAGTGGAATCAAAAGAAGACAACTGACTGGATAAAAAGATAATTGTGTAGTAGAAAAAATATTTGGTTAATGTTTGAATATTTTACCGGCCTGTCTTTGAATCTATACTCTCTAAAAGATGCATACAGTTGGATTAAAATAATATTCTACTTCATTAGTTAAAGGTGAAACTTTGGGATTTCATTTGGATAAAATATTTTATATGATTATATCAGGAAAAGAGGATTAAATATGTGCTCCATATCTGCAAAGTTTCTGTTTTAAGTTTTACTTTTTAAGGGGAAAAGAATACATGAAACAGGCAGATTCTATACTTATATTTCTTTAGTTTTTCCATAGGGCAATAAATGAGACAAATCTGATTTAGGCTATTATTACTGAAATGGAATGGGATAATACATGTGTTTTGATTTATAAAGTCATCAAATACTGAATTTTAAGAATATTTTGAGGGAAATTTATCTTGTAACACTTATTTTAGTAGTTAAACATGCCTCCATAAAAAATAAGGAATAATATAGGGTAGTGAAAATCAGTGTTGTATCCTGGTTACGAGGACTGTCAGACCATCCCTGTTTTTATGAATCCACTTAGACAAAGAAAGTACAACATCCTTTTGGCTTTCCGCTCGGGGAGGCAAAGGTGCAACTTTCCTCGGTCGTCCCGAATCCGGGTTCATCCGACACCAGCCACCTCCGCCATGCCACCTAAGTTCGACCCCAACGAGATCAAAGCACCTGAGGTGCACCGGGGGGCGAAGTCGGTGCCACGTCTGCCCTGGCCCCGAAGATCAGCCCGCTGGGTCTGTCTCCAAAAAAGGTTGGTGATGACATCGCCAAGGCAACCAGTGATTGGAAGGGTCTAAGGATTACAGTGAAACTGACCATTCAGAACAGACAGGCCCAAACTGAAGTGGTACCTTCTGCCTCTGCCCTGATTATCAAAGCCCTCAAGGAACCACCAAGAGACAGAAAGAAGCAGAAAAACATTAAGCGCAGTGGAAGTATCACTTTTGATGAGACTCTCAATATTGCCCGACAGATGCGAAACTGATCTTTAGCCAGAGAACTCTCTGGAACCATTAAAGAAATCCTGGGGACTGCCCAGTCTGTGGGCTGCAATGTTGATGGCTGCCACCCTCATGACACCAACAGTGTGCGGTGGAATGCCCAGCTAGTTAACTACAAAGGAAAATGTTTCAATAAAGGATCATTTGACAACCAAAAAAAAGAAAATACCACATCGTGTCATAGGTGTTTTGATAGGACTGTTGTGTTAGATGTTTTGACAGTCCTTTTAATAATGTAAAACATGGTATTTTATTACCAAGTAGTCAGTACAAGCATCTCTGACACATTGTCCCTGAGACTTGTTCTTTCCTGAATTTTAATCCATGCGATGACCCAGAGAAATTTTATAATATAAATGAATAAATGATACAAAATTGCAGAACATAAAAAATACTTTGTATTAGTTTCACAGATAAATACATATTTTAATATAAGTAAGAAAGAAATATGCGTGCATGTATATACATGTATAATGTAGTAATTATAATTGTTGACTCAATCTGAAGAAAATATATTGGTCACAGAGCAGGTTTAGGGAAATTATTTACATGGACACCAGCATGAGAACAAATGTGCTCCAGCCATTTCTTCCCATGCTTGTATTTGTCCAATCTAGATTCAGAATCCTGAGGAAATGCTCTGATGAGTCTATCTTGGGTCTCCCATGACACCTAGTTTATAGAACCACAAAATCTATGTAAATAGATAAGAATCAATGCCCCCAAAGTTAATTGGGGTTGCTATAGGAAGGGGAATTAGATACTAGGTAAGAAAACAAACAAGTGACAAAAAATAGCAAAATACCACTGAAGTTTCTCAGCTTGACCACAAATTAAAAAGCATAAATAAAATGAAAGATAGAACAAATCTAGCCACAATAAAAATAAACAGAAACCCACCAGCATAATCAGCAGATAGAAGATTAATAATCGTATAATATACAAAGGCTTTCACGATTCAGAAAAGCAAACAAATGAACAACCAACAAGAAATGTAAAAAAACCACAATGATCAAAACTAAGACAGTATGTGGTTCTTTTGTATTCTTTCTGAGCAAATGGCCTCACTTCTTACTTAAGTAAAAACGTAGGGCCATAAGCTGTTCATTATCTCAACCTCCTATAACCAGAGCATTAAACTAACCTACATCCCCACTGATCTTCTACTCTTTCTGTCCTTTTAAATGTCCCATCTAATGGAAGGTAGCTCCTATACCATCTTGATTCTTTACTCTGTCGATTTCTCCTCTTCCCCCTTTCCTTTATCATTTCCCTCTGTCAGTGTTTTATTAACATTGAAATATTTAAATAGTGAGACTTCTGGAAAGTTGAATGATGGGATAGTAAACCCTCCAAACTAGACTTACCAACCAAAAGAATGAACAGAATACAAATAAAAGTAAGAGAAAAACTACAGAAACTGAGAAATAGTGCAAACTACATATTATAAACTCTAAGACATTTTGTCAATTAGAGTGGAGGCTGGATAATGAAAGGATGACACTAGGAGCAAAAACTTAATTCTCATTTCCAAAAATCATTAATAAAGGATTTTGCATAATAAGCCTTGTCAAAACCAACAAATACAACATAATTTAGAGGGATGGTTGGAATGACTGGCCCCCTCCTACGGTGAAACATGCACTCCAAATGGAGATTCTTTTTCCACACTGGTTGCACAGCAATCCTTGGTCATAATGATGGGATATGAAGAAAAGTTTGCAACAACTTTGAGACTTTTCTCTGATCTCACTTGCTAAGAAATAGTATGTTCACTTTTTGAAATTACATAACAGGAGATGTTATTAAGAAGAAGAATAAAACATAGAAGGATAAGGTCTGGAGGAAAGATCAGGCTGTGGGAGAGACAATTGGATATACATTTTCTAACCTTGAGATAACTGTCAAATATATAATGGCATAAATGCTAAATCAGTAAACAGAACTCCTTTGGGGTCTGTTAGATAAAAAGTAAAACTTTTTCTACTATTTGGTTGTGTTATCTGCAGTTTGTTACTTGCCAAAAGTAGTGCAGGAAAAAACCTAAAAATCTGAGTGGCCATTATGTCTCTTGAATCTCTATTCAATTATTATGACTTCCTATTATAAGAGACAATGTGCCACCTCCAATCCAATTTTATTACTAATTCTTAAAGTGTTGCTGAAAAATTTGGTCTTGGAATAATTTTAGAAATACTTGATGAGGAGTAGAGAAGTCAAATAAACCTGGCCTGTACAAAAAGTGTCAACGGGGGCAAATGTCTTTGAAATAGCCATCTTGTTAACCTTTGGATGATTTAAATACTGAAACCCCTCTTACCTGGACTTTGACAGATATATATATTTTTTCTTATCAGAGATTGATTGTTTGACTGATTGATTTCCCAGCTTTATTATTGATATAATAATAAAGATATAATTGACAAATAAAATTGTACATACCTTAAATATACAATGTGATGATTTGATATTAGTATACAATGTGAAGTGATCACCTCAAACAAGTTAATTAACAGATCCATCATCTGCCATGGTTACTTTTTTTCCCCCCTTTTTGGTAAGAATGCTTAAAATCTATTTCTTTGCAATCCTCAAGTATGCAATACGGTATTTTTAATGATGGTCCCCATGCTGTACGTTAGATCCTCAGAACTCACTCATCTTATTACTGGAAAGTTGTACCCCTTTGACCAATATCTTTCTGTTTCCCCCATGCACCAGCAGCTGACAACTACCATTCTACTGTTTGCTTCTGAGTTTTTTTTTTAATTCCATATATAACATTTCTAGTAATAAGTATTGTCATAACTTTACATCTTATGTTTTGGTTATTTCAATGGGAAAGTGAGAAGTACAAAATCAGATTGTTATTTATCATTTACTACAAAAATAGTCCTTTCAAAAGTAATTTTAATCTTTTATTTTCAAATACTGTATCCTTGTAATCTAATCATTCATAATTTCTCCATACTTATCCAGAAAAAATACACGTATATGTACATGTATATGTGTGTTTCTGTGAGTGTGTGTAGAGAAAGAGACACAGAAGGTGGGGCAGAATGAGAGGAGAGACAGAGATTTTCTTTTTTAAAGATATTGGAAAATACTATGCTGATTACTTTGCAATATTTTATTTTATTTTTTTTAAAGATTTTTTTTAAGATTTTATTTATTTATTTGACAGAGACAGCAAGAGTAGGAACACAAGCAGGGGGAGTGGGAGAGGGAAAAGCAGGCTTCCCACCGAGCAGGGAGCCCTATGTGGGACTCGATCCCAGGACTCTGGGATCATAACCTGAGCCGAAGGCAGATGCTTAACGACTGAGCCACCCAGGCGCCCTACTTTGCAATATTTTAAACTTGATGTATCATTGATCTCTTTCTGATAAAATACATGCTGATCTAATTCAGTCTTTTTAATAGTAGCTTAATGTATAAAGATGAGAATATACCATAAGACACATATTCTTTCCCTGTGATAAATGTGAAGTTGTTAATAATTTCTGTGTTGTTTTGTTTTTCCAAAACAAATATTGCTACAATAAACATCTTGCCCATGTATCTTTATAAATATTGCTTTTATTTTGGTAGAGTATAGGCTTCAAAGTGTAATTATGGAATAATAGGTCAGGGACATTTAAAATGTAGAGAGTAATGACCATAAAATTTTATAAATCTTTATAATTTACTTCCATAACAGAAATGAATGTGTGTAACCATTTCTCCACATCTTTGCAATCGCTGCATTTCACCAGCCTGTTTACTGAGCCCATCCAATCGTTTCCAATAGTTGAAAATGTTTTCTCACTATAATATGGTTTTGGACAGCATTGCAGACAATGCTAGTTATATTTGTTCTAAAAACCTTTCATTTTCTAATATACTGAACCTACAGTTACCACCATTAAAGATTAAAGTTGTCCTGTAGGTTAGAATTCAGGAGTAGATTTCACTTTCCTGAACTCATTTACTAAAATCAACACCAATTATATGGATGGAACAGCAGTTTCTTCCTTGACCGCCAGTAAAGGGAATTGTTCGAGAGTTGAATGGATTATTTAAGGAATCACTTGCATATGATGGAGACCAGAGACAAGATTTAAAGAGAAGCAAACTTAGGGGATGACAAGAGAAATTCAGGCAGATGGTAAAATACTTACAGGTGTATCTTATGTACACACTAATGTGTCAATAGACAGAGATTATAAGGTCATGGAAGAAGGCCCTGAAAGCTCATCAGACAGACATTATCTAAAGCTTCTTTCTAGATATCCCTTGCAATATCAGAAGGAAAAATAAGGGATTAAAACATGTAATGGTGTAGTGATATATGACAAGAGAGTGAAGGCTCAGCTATTATAATTGTGCATTTAGGTATAGAGTCCAGGCTTCAAAAGGACTTAGAGAAACAAGATAGTACCTCAGCTAAGGTGCTATGGTCTGAATGACTGCGCCCCACCCCAAGCCCCCAATTTTTATGTTGAAACCTAATGCCTAAGTTGACAGTATTAGGAGGTTGGACTTTTGGAAATGATTAGGTCATGATGGTGGAGTCCTCATGAATGGCATCAGTGCCCTTATAAAAAGGCTCCAGAGAGCTAGCTTGCCCTTTCCACTGTGTGAGGACATGAGAAGTCTTTGACCTGGAAGGGGGCCCTCGCCCAACAACGCTAGCACCTTGATCTTGGACTTCCGCCTCTAGAATTGTGAGAAATAAATTTGTGTTGTTCATAAGCTATCTAGTCTGTGGTATTTTGTTATAGCAACCCAAGACATAAAGCACTTTAATCCTTAGAAAGAAATGAAACAGGAAACCTCCTGTTGATACAAAAGCCAAATTTCATGATCTGGCCATTAATAACAAGAGAAACATTCAGTTTCTGGTATGAAGTTAAAGACGAGAAGCTTATTGTCAATCTGGGTGTGCCAACTAAATAATTACATTCTGCATTAAATATAGATGAGTGTTCCTTAGGCTTCCTAACAAAACCATTCTGTGCCCCATGAGTACAGTTAAAATAATTTAAAAATAGCATAAGTACCAAAGAAATTAATTTAAATGGGTTATTCAGACAGTGCCATCTGTTGATACAATACTGAGAAATTCAGATGAAGAAAGTGTATAAGATTCATTGATTTTTCTGACATATGAGAATTTATGATATATTCCCAAGAAAGCAAGTAAAGATTTGGGAACATATCTGTTCTACAGTTGAGATTCTCAAACAAACCCGTTTTGGGAAAGTTTCATTTTGAATAAAAATCACATTTTGGAGAAAGTACCATTTTGAGTGAAAGAAAACCACATTTTCCCACTACAATATCATTTTTCTTTCTCACCATAGCCACACAATCTTCTAAAATTATTATCTTCAATCTTTTATTTCATTAATATCTTTATGTGTACATTACACAATTATAGTTTCCATGAGGTAACAAGAAAGAAGAGAATAAAAATAATTCTAACATGCAATGTAATGTAGCATTTAATTGGAGAGATGAGTCAGACAAATCTGAAATGGAAACAAAATGATAACTTAGAGATTAAAAAGTAAAATAAAAGTGCCAAGTGAATTTAAAGTGGATGTGTACAAAATCAATCAGAGAACTTCACATCCAGGCATGCATATGTACTCCTAAAGAAGATAGGAGAATCCCAATAGTTAATATTGCATAGTAATTTTACAGTGATGCACAAACCTAGAAAGACTCCAGTCGATCTCATGATAAATCTCTGAAGTCAGCATACAGATGTTACTCTCCGTTGATCAGCTCAAGTCTTACCGGATGGATAGACCAAAGAATTACATATGTATGAAATGTATCTGTCCTCATTTATATTTGGGTAACAAATGCTTAAAATTTCACGATTTTTTATACTTTGATATCAGCCTTTGCTTAGTGTTAAATCACAAATATTTCAAGAAGATGAAACACTGTAGCAGTTATTTCTATCTTACGTGAAGAAATTAAACAGAATATGAATTTTGTCAGAGGAGAGCAGAGAGCACATAAAGGTGATGGATATGGGAGGTGTATTTGTATCCAAAGGTGCTTTGAATACTGAGTTTATTAAAAAAAAAAAAAGATAAAAGGATACACTTTAGGAAATTAAACAAGCCCTACATCTATCTATATTGACTAAAGCCCAGCTCATTCATAGATTCAAGAATTTTTAAATGAGATTCAGGAAGTAGGATATGAATGAACATTTCACATAATTGTGATTAAATATATGTTCTAGAAAGAGATTCCTTATTCTCTATCCATTGACTGAAGGGTTTCTAATAAAGGAAGATTAAGAACCACTGGAGCTCCTGGGGGGCTCGGTTCATTAAGTGTCTTCCTTCAGCTCATGTCATGATCCTGGGTTCCTGGGATCAAGGGTCCTGGGATCCAGCCCCATGTTGGGCTCCCTGGCTGAGCAGAGAGTCTGCTTCTCCCTCTCCCCCTCCTTGTTGCTTGTGCATGCTCTCTCTCTCTCTCTCAAATAAATAAAATCTTACAAAAAAATGAACCACTGGTTAGAGGTTTTGCAAGAATCAAAATATTACATGAATTTTATTCAAAAATATAAAGCCTTAAATGTGAAATACTATCAAAGTATAATGGAGGTCCTGGGTGGCTCAGTCATTAAGCGTCTGCCTTTGGCTCAGGTCATGATCCTGGGGTCCTGGGATCGAGTCCCGCATCAGGCTCCCTACTCCGCGGGAAGCCTGCTTCTCCCTCTCCCACTCCCCCTGCTTGTGTTCCCTCTCTCACTGTGTCTCTCTCTGTCAAATAAATAAATAAAATTTAAAAAAGATTTTAAAAATGACACTTTGTACAAACATAAAATGAACACATTTATTGCCTCATTAATGAGAAAACCAGTAAGATAGTAAACAGGTGAAAGGAGTATTAGATGAAGTTATAGATTTCATCAGGAAACACATTTCAAGTTGGAGACAGATCTGGTTAATGCGCTGCCAGCAAAGACAACAAAAATCTACAAAATTGTTTTTCTACCTGAAAAAATTATTTATATTTCTGCAGTACTCGATGTACAAGTAACTATGCAAACTCACCGAATGAGGGTATTCAATTAATAATACACATTAAAGTGAAACAAAATTTCACTTCCCTAGATAATTAAGTAGATATTTTAGATACTGCTTAAATAGAAAATTCAACACTGCCCAGTATGAGAGTAGAAGTACTGGTTGTATTCTCTTTTGCATTATTTGCAAGTTTGGGGTAAGTTCTTTTAACAATAACAGTATTTTCTTTGATTCTTCATAATAAAAAATATACTCTGATTGGACAATGTTTAGTCTAAATAAAACTTGCCATGTGCATCATTTTTAAGAACATAGCTTATTTTATTGATTTTGAATGAAATTATTTTCACACTATAACATTGTCTTCTTTAGGTTGAGTTGCTTATATATTTATATTCAATATGTATCATCCAGGATCAGCAAACTATAACCCCATTAATTGGCCACCTGTATTTATAAATAAAGTTTTACTGGAACGTAGCCATGACCATTCATTTACATATTGTCTATAACTACCTTGGAGTAGTCAAGAGTAAATTCCAATAGTTACAACAGAAACTGTAGGCATATGTGCCTAAAAGATGTATTATCTAGGCCTTGGGGAAACATTCACCAATCCCTAAAAGAACAGATCTATGAGGCTTTACATATTAAAACTTGGAACTTATTCAGTTAAAAAATAAAGCAATACCTAAAACTTTCTACCAAAACTGTGAAGGAAGTAAAAAGCAAGTCAGACATTTTGAGAAGAAGGAAAGTTGTCATCAGCTTTAGATGACTCTTTACAGAGTGTCTTACAAGTTATTCCACGTAGAACCTCATAGAATATATGATCATGGGGTTATTTGGGCTCAGGTTCTGATTATAAATTGTTCAGTTTTAGATACTCATTTTTTTTATTACATCCAAACAGTTTTCTAAGGAGAAAACCCAGATTTTACGCTTGATTCATTTTTCTTGTTCTTGCTCTTTTCTTGGTCAGATCAAAAAGTCTAAAACATAGGTTTGTCACTTAGAGATTTCTGAACTTCAGCAAACTCTTTACTTTCTTTTAAAAATTTCAGTTTACTAAGCTACATATTATGAATTAGATGTCTATATAAAGCATTACTGTGATGTTTAAAATTTAAAAGTAAAGTACTTATACAGTGAATTGCAGGAAAAAGTGGTTAATTCTCATTATTCATTGTTTTTCTTTAATTATCCTGTCAAATGTGAATACTATGGCTTCTATTAAAAACATCTCTTAAATATCTTGAAGTTACCTGAATCTTAAATCTCATAGATACTGCCTTACATAAAAGATTCACCTTGTTTGCTTGGGTTGCTATAATCTTTTTAAAACTTCAATCCTATAGTATTTTTTGAATATCTACAATCTATTTAATACTCTGCAAACATAATATTTTTAAATACACGTATTTTTTGCATAATGCCTTAACATATTTGCCTAATGGTCTTCACTTAACTCTTATTGTTCCTAAGATAGTATCCAAAGAATTGAATATGCTTACAAAGCTGCTCAATTATATAAATTATATCTCAAATGTGTATTTCTAATTCTCTAGGAGTTGCTTGCTATAACTCTCAAAGTTCCACATAGTATAATCAGCCAGGCCTATAGCACTTTTCAAAGTTACTAAAAACAACGTGAGTTTCTATAAACTGAGCTTTGCTTTTTGAAAAGATAGAGACTTTGAGAAGCCTGGTGAATCTGGAAACCTGTCCTCTGTTATTTTTCTCCCCAATGGTGTTCTGTCCAGCTTTGTCCCATCTTAAGTCTCAGGGTGTTTTAAGCAATGAGTCTAATTCTAAGCAGTTAGATGACTGAAGAAACACATTCATTATTAACTATTTTCAGTAGCCATATCTATATCATAGCTAATAAATCTTGGTAAAATATACTTTCCTAGATTTTATACTGTATCAAATGGAACCATTTTTGGATGAATATGACCAAATAAATTTTGATCTAACTAAATGTTGAATTTTCGGGCGCCTGGGTGGCTCAGTCGGTTAAGCGACTGCCTTCGGCTCAGGTCATGATCCTGGAGTCCCGGGATCGAGTCCCGCATCGGGCTCCCTGCTCGGCAGGGAGCCTGCTTCTCCCTCTGACCCTCCCCCCTCTCATGTGCTCTCTCTCTCTCATTCTCTCTCTCTCAAATAAATAAATAAAATCTTAAAAAATAATAATAAAAAAAATAAAAAATAAATGTTGAATTTTCTTGGGTTGACAGTGACATGGATCAGATCCCCAACAGATAAAATAAAACTTTTAAAAATCACTTTGATGTTGCTGATACAAACAAATGTAGAGCCTTTTTTGATATATTCCCTCTCACTCATTCACTACATGTAACTAATCACCAGTCCTTTTCAGGTTGTCATCCAATGCACATCAGTTTTACTCAGGTCTTCCCATTCCCAATGTGATCATCCGTGTGAATATTCCTCCGCTGGTTGCGTCTTCCCATCTCCTTTTTGTTGTTGTTGTTCTTCTTCTTCTTTAAATAGTTATTTACAAAAGAAAAAGAGTGATTGTTTTTGTTTAAAGTGCAGATCCAAACATCTGAGTCTCCTCCTTAAAACCTTCCAATGGTCCTCCAACCATACATATAACATTATCCCACATCCTTAATACAACCAGTAAAACCTGGCATATTCTGACCTATATGTTCTCCAGATGGAGCTGAAGCCACTTTAGTCTTTACAACAATTCAGTCACATCAGACTCATATGCTTCCATAGCCATCAAAATCTTTTTGCTTCAGAGTTTTTCCAAATTGTACCTCTGATCTAGATTGCTTCTCAACTTAAGCACACGTTTTCTTCCCAATTCATACCCATCCTTCCAGACTCAGCTTAAATGTCATTTCATCAGAAAAGTTTTTTTCTGAATCCTTCTTGTAAATTATGTCGACTTGTAATACCCTCTCAACGTACATTGAATATTTTAGCACTTTATTATGTTTTTGTTTTATATTCCTTTAACACTCTAAAAAAATTAAAAGCTACTTTTTCCCCCCACTGGAGAATAAGCTCAATGAGATCAAGTATCCTATTTCTATATTATTATATGGTGCAAACTAACAATTATGATCATATAATTAGTGTGTATTGGGAGCTGGAGATCTTTACAAATGACATTAAGTTAATCTTAAGTGGTCTCTGTGTTATTTTCAGATTAAGACTGTGATGTTGTGATTTATAATAAAAATTATGTATTGGTCTCTGCCCATGGCTGCTGACACAGGGCTCCTGAAACCCCTGTGTTTTCTTAAGTGATAATAACATGAAGAACATCTCTTGTTCTAACATTTGGTCTTTGACTCGTCTCTGGCACTGGCCTCCTGAAACCCTTATAATTTCCTGGGTGATAGGAGTGTGTTTTATTCTAATGAGGTGATTCTTGGTGGGCTCCTAATGGTTCCTGAATGAGGGTGATCACAGAAAAGAACAAGCCACAAGTGGGAATTTTTAGCCCCATGCCCCAATCTCTTGAGAAGGTAGAAAGACTGAAAATGGAGTTAATGACTGATCATGCCTATATGAGGAAGTGCCCATAAAATCCCAAAAGTACAGGGTTCAGAGAGCTTCCACTTTGGTGAACACATCCATATCAGGAGGGTAAAACACCCTGACTTCACAAGGACAGAATGTCCTGTGCTCTGGACCCTCCCAGACCTCACCCCGTGTATCTCTTCATCTGGCTGTTCATCTGTATCCTTTATCATGTCCTTTAATAAATTGATAAACATAAGTAAATGTATCCTTGAGTGCTGTGAACCACTCTAACAAGTTAATTGAGCCTGAATAGGGGAACTTCCATGATAACCTCCAATTGGAGGTTATATTTATAGCCAAATTGGACAGAAGTTGTGGGCAACCTGGAGACCTAACTTGAGACTGGCTTCTGAAGTGGGGTGGGAGCAGTCTTGAGTGACTGAGCCCTTAACCTGTGGGATCTGACATTATCTCTAGGTAGATAGTGTCAGAACTAAGTTGAATTGTAAGACACTCAGATGATATCACAAAGAATTGCTTGGTGTGGGGAAAAACCTCCACATGTTTGGTGACCAGAAGTGCCAGAATTGAAGTACTGTTTGTGAGTCTTATTTTGAGTAGTAAAGGAGACACACAGGAAAGAAACACAAAGTAGGGAAAACTGGGTTTTTCCCTATACAGGAAATGCAAAACTAAGTTTTTCTAATTTAAAGACATTTTAATAATCCACAAAAGTAATTTAAACACTATGTGAAAGAGATATTGTGACATTTAAATTTTTATTATTTCCCCAAAATAAATGTAATGAAAACTGTCAACCTTGTATACCCAAAAACTCATTTCATCATCCTTGGGGAAAAAATCTAATTATGAATAATCCAATTAAAAATATTCTCTCAATTTAGTTTCTACCCAGATGTGAGCAATTGGAGATATATGTGTATGTGTGTGTGTGTGTGTGTGTATACACATATATATATATATATATATATATATACACATATATATATATCTGAAACACTCTTGCTTTAAGATTGTATGGGCTTTTAAAATGTGCAAATTTCCAACTGTACATATTGTTCAAATATACATGATTTTGAGAATAAAAATATTTTTGTTATAATAATCGCACATTTTCAGTGAAATGATCTGCCTTTAATGCCATTTTTATTATAAAAGAAATAGGTTCTGGGTCATAGCAAGTTACCAGAACAATATCAAAATCAATTAAAAAATTCACATAAATAAGTCACAAATTTTTTTTCATGTGGATTTTAAGTGGAAGAGCACTAAACAAGTGAAAAACCCCCTTTTAAATTACATTATGTCATATGTAGGTCCTAAAATTAATACTCTTTTTTTTTTTTTATGATTGGGATACTGGGTGTGGCAGTTTTATTTATTTATTTTTATTTATTTTTTATTTTTATTTTTTGCCTGTCACAAAGAATTTTATTTTTTTATTTTTTATTTTTTTGTAGTTTTTAATTTTATTATATTATGTTAGTCACCATACAATACATCATTAGTTTTTGATGTAGTGATCCACGATCCATTGTTTTCGTATAACACCCAGTGCTCCATGCAGTACGTGCCCTCCTTAATACCCATCACTGGGCTAACCAATCCCCCCTCCCCACTCCCCTCTAGAACCCTGTTTGTTTCTCAGGTCCATAGTCTCTCATGGTTCATCTCTCCCTCCAATTCCCCCCCCCATTTTTCCCTTCCTTCTCCTAATGTCCTCCATGCTATTCCTTCTGTTCCACAAATAAGTGAAATCATATGATAATTGACTTTCTCTGCTTGACTTATTTCACTTAGTATAATCTCATCCAGTCCCATCCATGTTGATGTAAAAGTTGGGTATTCATCCTTTCTGATGGCTGAGTAATATTCCATTGTATATATGGACCACATCTTCTTTATCCATTCATGTTGAAGGGCATCTCAGCTCTTTCCACAGCTTGGCTATTGTGGACATTGCTGCTATGAACACTGGGGTGCATATGGCCCTTCTTTTTACTACATCTGTGTCTTTGGGGTAAATACCCAGGAGTGCAATTGCTGGGTCATAGGGTAGCTCTATTTTTAAATTTTTGAGGCACCTCCACACTGTTTTCCAAAGTGGCTGTACCAACTTGCATTCCCACCAACAGCGTAAGAGGGTTCCCCTTTCTCCACAACCTCTCCAACATTTGTTGTTTCTTTCCCTGACCATTTTGGCCATTCTAACTGGTGTAAGGTGGTATCTCAGTGTGGTTTTGATTTGGATTTCCCTGATGGCTAATGATGATGAACATTTTTTCATGTGTCTGTTAGTCATTTGTATGTCTTCTTCAGAGAAGTGTCTGTTCATCTCTTCCCACTTTTTGACTTGATTATTTGTTTTTTGGGTGTTGAGTTTGAGAAGTTCTTTATAGATTTTGGATACCAGCCCTTTCTCTGTAGTGTCATTTGCAAATATCTTCTCCCATTCTGTGGGTTGCCTCTTTGTTTTGTTGACTGTTTCCTTTGCTGTGCAGAAGCTTTTTATCTTGATGAAGTCCCAAAAGTTCGTTTTTGCTTTTGTTTCACTAGCTTTTGGAGATGTATCTTGAAAGAAGTTGCTGTGGGCGATGTCAAAGAGGTTACTGCCTATGTTCTCCTGTAGGATTTTGATGAATTCCTGTCTCACATTGAGGTCTTTCATCCACTTTGAGTTTATCTTTGTGAGTGATGTTAGAGAATGGTTGAGTTTCATTCTTCTGCATGTGGCTGTCCAATTTTCCCAGCACCATTTATTGAAGAGACTGTCTTTTTTCCATTGCATGTTTTTTCCTGCTTTGTCAAAGATTATTTGACCATAGAGTTGAGGGTCCATATCTGGGTTCTCTATTCAGTTCCATTGGTCTATATGTCTGTTTTTGTGCCAGTACCATGCTGTCTTGGTGATCACTGATTTGTAATATAGCTTGAAATTGGGCAACATGATGCCCCCAGCTTTGTTTTTCTTTTTCAACATCTCCTTGGCAATTCAGGGTCTTTTCTGATTCCATACAAATTTTAGGATTGTTTGTTCCAGCACTTTGAAAAATGTCATTGGAATTTTGATCGGGATGGCATTGAAGGTATAGATTGCTCTAGGTAGCATAGACATTTTAACAATGTTTATTCTTCCGATCCATGAGCTTGGAATATTTTTCCATCTTTTTGTGTCTTCTTCAATTTCTTTCATGAGTGTTTTGTAGTTCCTAGAGTATAGATCCTTTACCTCTTTGGTTAGGTTTATTCCGAGGTATCTTATGGTTTTTGGTGCTATTGTAAATGGAATCATTTCTTTAATTTCTCTTTCTACAGTTGCGTTGTTAGTGTATAAGAAAGCAACTGATTTCTGTGCACAGATTTTGTATCCTGCCACATTACTGAATTGCTGGATGAGTTCTAGTAATTTGGGGGTGGAGTCTTTTGGGTTTTCCACATAAAATATCACGTTGTCTGTGAAAAGAGAGAGTTTGACTTCTTCTTTGCCAATCTGAATAACTTTTATTTCTTTTTGTTGTCTGATTGCTGTTGCTAGGACTTCTTGTACTATGTTGAACAACAGTGGTGAGAGTGGGCACCCTTGACGTGTTCCTGATCTTAAGGAAAAGGCTCTCAGCTTTTCCCCATTGAGGATGATATTCGCTGTGGGTTTTTCATAGATGGATTTTATGAGCTTGAGGAATGTTCCCTCTATCCCTATACTCTGGACAGTTTTAATCAGGAAAGGATGTTGTATTTTGCCAAATGCTTTTTTTGCATCAATTGAGAGGACCATACGGTTCTTCTCCCTCCTCTTATTAATGTGTTCTATCACATGGATTGATTTGCGAATGTTGAACCACCCTTGCATCCCGGGGATAAATCCCACTTGGCCGTGGTGGATGATCCTTTTAATGTATTATTGGATCCTATTAGCTAGGATTTTGTTGAGGATTTTGGAATCCGTATTCATCAGGGATATCAGTCTGAAATTCTCCTTTTTGATGGGGTCTTTGCCTGGTTTGGGGATTAAGGTAATGCTGACCTCATAGAATGAGTTTGGAAGTTTTCCTTCTGTTTCTATTTTTTGAAATAGCTTCAGTAGAATAGGTATTATTTCTTCTTTGAATGTTTGGTAGAATTCCCCAGGGAATCCATCAGGCCCTGGACTCTTGTTTTTTGGGAGGTTTTTGATCACTGCTTCAATCTCGTTACTGGTTATTGGCCTATTCAGGTTGTCAATTTCTTCCTGTTTCAATCTTGGCAGCTTATAGGTTTCCAGAAAGGCCCCCATTTCATCCAGATTGCTCAGTTTATTGGCATATAGTTGTTGATAATAATTTCTAATAATTGTTTCTATTTCCTTGGTGTTAATCGTGATCTCTCCCCTTTCATTCATAATTTTATTAATTTGGGTCCTTACTCTCTTCTTTTGGATAAGTCTGGCCAGTGGTTTATCAATCGTATTAATTCTTTCAAGGAACCAACTTTAACAATGTTTATTCTTCCGATCCATGAGCTTGGAATATTTTTCCATCTTTTTGCATCTTCTTCAATTTCTTTCATGAGTGTTTTGTTCCGTTGATCTGATCTACTGTGTTTCTGGTTTCTAATTCATTGATTTCTGCCCTAATTTTAATTATTTCTCTTCTAGTGCGTGGCTTAGGCATCGTTTGTTGCTTTTTCTCTAGTTCTTTAAGGTGTAGAGTTAGTTGGTGAATTCAGGATTTTTCTATTTTTTTGAGTGAGGCTTGGATGGCTATGTATTTCCCCCTTAGGACCACCTTTGCAGTATCCCATAGGTTTTGGACCAATGTGTTTTCATTCTCATTGATTTCCATGAATTGTTTAAATTCTTCTTTGATTTCTTGGTTGACCCAAACATTCTTGAGCAGAGTGGTCTTAGCTTCCAAGTGTTTGAATTTCTGCCAAATTTTTTCTTGTGATTGAGTTCTAGTTTTAGAGCACTGTGGTCTGAGAATATGCAGGGAATAATCTCAGTCTTTTGGTATCAGTTGAGACCTGATTTGTGACCCAGTACATGGTCTATTCTGGAGAAAGTTCCATGTGCGCTCGAGAAGAATGAGTATTCTGTTGTTTTAGGGTGGAATGTTCTGTAAATATCTATGAGGTCCATCTGGTCCAATGTATCATTCAAAGCTCTTGTTTCCTTGTTGATTTTCTGCTTAGATGATCTGTCCATTGCTGAGAGTGGAGTATTGAGGTCTCCTACAATTAACATATTGTTATCAATATGACTCTTCATTTTGGTTAACAGGTGGCTTATGTAGATGGCTGCTCCCATGTTGGGGGCATAGATATTTACAACTGTTAGATCTTCTTGTTGGATAGACCCTTTAAGAATGATATAGTGTCCTTCTGTGTCTCTTATTACAGACTTTAGTTTAAAATCTAATTTGTCTGATATAAGAATTGCTACCCCAGCTTTCTTTTGAGGTCCTCTGGCATGGAAGATGGATCTCCATCCCTTCGCTTTCAGTCTGGATGTGTCTTTAGGTTCCAAATGAGTCTCTTGTAGACAGCATATGGATGGGTCCTGTCTTTTTATCCAATCTGCAACCCTGTGCCGTCTTATGGGAGCATTTAGGCCATTCACATTGAGAGTGATTATTGAAAGATATGAATTAATTGTCTCATGTTGCCTGTGAAGATGTTGTTTTTATAGATTGTCCCTGTAAATTTCTGTTGTATATCACTCTTGGGGTCTTTCTCCTTTTATAGAACCCCCCTTAATATTTCTTGAGGGCCGGCTTAGTGGTCACATATTCTTTCAACTTCTGCCGGTCGTGGAAGCTCTGCTTCTCTCCATCCATTCTAAATGAAAGCCTTGCCAGATAAAGTATTCTTGGCTGCATGTTCTTCTCATTTAGTACTCTGAATATGTCTTGCCAGGCCTTTCTGGCTTGCCAGGTCTCTGTGGATAGGTCTGACGTTATTCTGATGTTCCTCCCTCTGTATGTAAGGAATCTCTTCCCCCTAACTGCCCTTAAGATAGTTTCCTTGGTTCTAAGATTTGCAAGTTTTACTATTACATGCCGGGGTGTTGGCCCGTTTTCCTTGATCTTAGGAGGGGTCCTCTCTGCCTCTAGGACTCAAATGTTTGTTTCATTCCCCAGATTAGGGAAGTTCTCAGCTACAATTTGCTCAAATACATCTTCTAGTCCTCTCTCTCTCTCCACTCCCTCCGGGATTCCAATGATTCTGACATCGGAACGCCTCATGGTGTCACTTATTTCTCTGATTGTATTTTCATGGATTCTGAGTTGTTTTTCCCTGGCCTCCTCTTTTCCCTTTTTATCTATTATACTGTCTTCCAGGTTGCTTATTCTCTCTTCTGTCTCAGTTACCCTAGCTGTTAGATTATCTAGATTGGATTGGGTCTCATTGATAGCATTTTTAAGTTCTGCCAATTCCCCTTTTATTTCTGCCCTTAGAGACTCTATGTTGCCACTAATTGATTTCTCCATTCTAGCCATTGTCTTCACCATTGCTAGCCTGAATTCCATCTCCGACATCTTGGTTATATCTGTATCCATTTGTAAATCTCCAGCATAAGTCATAATCTCTGAGTCTTTTCTGTTTTGGGGGCTCCTCCTCCTAGTCATTCTGTTGATGGGTGTTTGAGGGAATGTATAGAGTCCATATTATTGACCAGAACCGAAGCAAGATGCACCTGTTTTCTTGGGACCTTAGGGTTGCTGGCCTCTTGTTTTCCCAGCCTGTCTTCTGCGGGAGGGGCCTGCTGCGCTGTTACTCAGGCAACCCTGTTTGGGCAGAGTTGCCCTGCGCCCCTGTGGTGGGGGATGGGCTCAGCGGGAATGAGTTTTTGGGGCTTTTGTTCTCTGGCGCCTTTCCCTGGCGGCTTTCTGCATCTCTTTCGCAAGTCAGAGCAGAAGAGACCGTTTACAACCCTCTGCCTCAGAGCAGAGACCTCTGTCTGTTCTTCAGGGAGCTCTCCAGGCCACACCGTCTCCATTTCTGTCCGTGCTGCTATAAACTGCAGCGTCCTGGGTTGTGCGCCCCTCCGCAGCGCTCCCAGTCCTGCCTCCAGGTCGGGGCACGTCTCTGCCCTTTGTGTCTAAAACCGCCAGCTGCTCCCAATTTGCGCACGCGCACGCGCGACTCCGCCGCTTGGGGTTCTGTCCCGGGGACTGCAGTTTGCCTGCGCGCGACTCCGCCGCTCGGGGATTCCACCCCGGAGGTTGCAGTTCACCGGCAGGACCCGGGTGCACTGGGTTTCTGTCTCGGAGGCTGCAGTTCTCATGCACATGACCGTTGCTCTGGTTTCTGTCGGAGGGGGGTGCTGCATTTCGCGTGCGTGCGACCCCGCTGGTCTGGTTTTCCACCCCGGGGCTGCCCTAAAGTTCTTTCCTAACACTACTGGTCTGCAAGTCTGTGCCCCGTCCTCAGCGCGCAAGGCTGTCGCTCACCGGCTGGGTAGGATCCCCACGGCCAGGCACCCTCCCGCCGCCGTTTATCCTCCAATATCTGCCCACAGGATCAGGACTCTCCACTTCGTACCTCAAAACCAACTGCCTGCGATATTCTGTTTGTAGAGATCCAGATCTTCTTACATCTCAGGCTGGTTTCACGGGTGCTCAGAGTGGTCTGGTAGTTATCCAGCTCAACTCCAGGCACCAGTTGAAATAGGGTCCCCTACTCCTCTGCCATCTTTCCCCTCCTCCTCTAAAATTAATGCTTTGCAAGGGAAACAAATCTCATTCATTTCTCAAGCTTATTGAAAATTAAATAAAGGTCATATAAAAGGACAATAAGAGCAAGTTAGAGTCATTATGACATCCACAATTGTAAAAAAGATGTTTTCTACCTCCCACGATTTTAAATGACCTAATACATGTAAAGTATTTAGAGCACTCTAATAAGCACCTACTAATTGTTAACTATTTTTAGAAGTAATATTCTAGATATTCTGTTCTTTCTTTTCTTCTCAGTGCTCTTTTACTGGATTTCTATTAAAATTTTTGTCAATAACAACCATTAAGAAGCATTTCTTTATCCTGTCGGCAAAGTATAGAGAAAGAGTGGCTATTTTATTTTTTAAGGATTTTATTTATTTATTTGAGAGAGACAGAGAGAGCACAAGCAGGGGGAGAGGCAGAGCGTGAGGGAGAAACAGACTCCCTGCTGAGCAAGGTGCCCAATGGGGCTCGTTCCCAGGACCCTGAAGATTATGACCTGAGCCAAAGGCAGACGCTTAACCATCTGAGCCACCCAGGTGCCCCAAGAGTGGCTATTTCAGAAGCTAAGATGGCAGTCTTAACATTCTTGAAGATAATTCAAATTTCTGTGGTTAGAATTGATAGTATGCTATAAAGAATTTTTGAAAGTTAAAGGAAACTTTGCAAAAGTATAAAAAATTTACTTGTGAAGGGATGAACAATATGCTAAGTGACTTCAACTTATTCCTTCTTCAGATCTATGAACTTCCCTCTTCCTTCTTAATAATACTTCTGTTAAAAACAAGATAAAGGGGCCAAAATGGAGTCACTTATGCTAAGCCTCACATCACCAAACTGAGACTTAATACTTAATGTTTTGGCCTCTCCCAGTAATGAATCTTATACCAGTCAATCAGGAGTTACCTGGTCAGCACTAGTGAGATAATCTGCCTGATAGAGAACTTTACTGCCCCCAAAGGAAGGTGACCTTGTCAAAACCAACTTTTTTGTTAGTATAATTCCCTTGACCTTCCGCTTATAAAAGCCTTTCATTTTGTATAGCTCCTCTGAGTTCCTTTCTATCAACTAGATGGGATGCTGCCCAATTCATGAATTATTGAATAAAGCCAATAAGATCTTTACAATTTACTCAGTTGAATTTTGTTTTTAAACATTTGTTATACCAAGATTGTTAGGCTCACAGCAGGCTGCAACTATATCTGCCTAATGCCTCCCATGTGTTCAGTTGAGTTTAATTAGTGCCCTTTGAGTGGTAATGGTACTTTGCAAGGTAAAAAAAAAAAAAAAAAGTTGCTAAATCAATCCCTGGTGTTTTGCAAAGTACCCATATTATCAAACCATAGAAAGGAAATCTACCTACAGTAGTTCCCCTTTATTTGTGGGGGATACATTCCAAGACCCCCAATGGATACCTAAAACCACAGATGGTACTGAAACCTATGTATACTATAATTTCCCCTATACATACATACTATGATAAAGCTTAATTAATAAATTAAGAACAATAAAATATTAACAATAACCAATAATAAAATAGAACAGTTTTAACTATACTGTGATGAAAGTTATATGAATATGGTCTCTCTCAAGATTTCTTATTGTACTGTACTCGCCCTTCTTATTGTGATGGTATGAGATGATAAAAGGCCTAACTGATGGGATGAAGTGGGGTGAATGACGTACCTTCTGATGATGTGATAGATCTTGTGATGATACATCAGGAGGATCATCTACTTCCAGACCACTGTTGACCCCAGGTACCTGAAATTGGAAAGTGAAACCATGGATAAAGGGGGACTACTGTAGTTATTCAAAGTACAGAATCTTTTTCAAAGAGATTGTTATTTGGAAGAGAAAGTATTCTTGAATGTGAAGAGCCACCCCATTGCTCATCATGAGACTTATTCACTTATTATTTCTACACATATTGATCGAGCACATGACAAAAATGACTGTACCTCTCATCACCTTGGGGAGCTTATAAACAAGGAGAAGAGATAAAATTTGTACATAAATGACCATAAAATAAAACACTTTTGTAGTGCTAAAATAACAATTGTAAAATCAAGATAAGATAGTAAAATATCACCTGATTATTTATAAATAAGAAAAGTTAAAACTTTAATTTTCATATTAAAAAATCAAGTGTACTTGGAATAATATAAAATAAAAAGAATTTATAAGAAAAAAATAATGTTCACAAAATCATGCATATACCCATTATCTAGGAATAACCTCTGTCAACGAAATGCCAAATAAATTCACATATTTTCTTCTATGTATATGTGTATGTATTTTAGAGGAAACAATAACAAATATGTATATATACTATATAACTAGGTAATATGTATATATATGTATATATATACATATTTTATAATAAATAGAAAACTGGGATTTTGTCATGTGTTATTTAGAATAGTAATTCATTTTCCTTTTATTTTCTGTATTTGTTAGCCAACATTGTCATAAGTACCAAATATTTGCTGAATTTTTAGCCTTGTCAGGAGTTGTGTAAATGTGTGTCCAATATAAATTTCATCAGTAGAATATGGAAATATTTGATCCTCTGCATTCATGTCAAGAGGGGTGATATTATGTATATAGACATAGAGATTACCAACATTTGTAAAAATTATAGTAGATGTACATGTAGAAATAGATTAAATGTAAATGTAAAATATTTAAAATCAGCTTTAGAAATAACAAAATATAGAAACATAAATAAGGATATATAAATACATATATTAATGCTTTATACATGCTGTGATTTTATGTTGCAAATGAACAATGACATCTCTTCATTGTTTAAGTTGTATTTTTGATTTTTGGACATTTTGGCGATGTTACCCTGCTACAGATGCATTAGTCTTCTATTACTGCATAAAAAGTGAACACAAAATTAGCCTCTTAAAATAACATACACTTACTATATCACAGTTTTTGTGAGTCTAACATCTAGGCATGGCTTAGTTGGGTCTTCTTCTCATCAAGCTGAAATAAAGGTATTATCGGGTCTGCATACATTTCTGAAGTTTGGGGTCCTCTTCCAAGTTCACATAGTTGTTGCCAGAATTCAGTTCTATGAAGAAACCCTGTGTTTTTCAAGCTAATAGCAAGGGCTACTCTTAACTCCAAAAGGCTGCTCCCTGTCCTTGCCATGAAGTCCTTTCATGGGCCTTGTCACAGCATGGGGTTTCCTTCTTCAAAGTCAGCAAAGCCATCTATCTCCAGTCAGCTAAGATAAAATCACAGGAGTGATTATTCCATCACCTTTGCTTTTTAATCTAATTAAGGGAGTGACTACCCCATTACCTTTGACAAAGTCTGTTGGTTAGAAACAGTCACAAGTTTAGCCATCACCACGGTGAGGAGGGGATTACATAAGAGTATGACTCATTTGGAGTCATCTTGAATTCTGCCTACCACAATGGCTGACATAAGGATGTATTTTATGTCTGTTTTCCTTAGGTTTCTGTTTTGGTTTATAATAATTTCAGAAAATACAATTATAGACTTTTACCATTTAATTTTACCAGTTAATTTTCATTCTAACTTTTATTTTATGATTTATTATGTTTTTTGACTTCCAGACACTTATTATTAATTTTTTCTTTATAGGTTTTACTTTTGGTATTATGTTAATAAAATTTATTTCCCACCCATATATATTTACCATCTAATATGTTGATTTTTTAAAGATTTTATTTATTTATTCGACACAGAAAGAGAAAGATAGCAAGCAAGAGAGAGAGAGAGAGCACAAGCAGTAGGAGCGGCAGGCAGAGAGAGAGGGAGAAGCAGGCTCCCCGCTGAGTAGGGAGTTGTACGTGGGGCTCCATCTCAGAGCCCTGGGATCATGACCTGAGCCGAAGGCAGACACTTAACAGACTGAGCCACCCAGGTGCCCCTGATATGTTCAATTTTTACATATAAACATAATTTGCATATTATTGCTTCTTTATGTATTTATGTGAAATAAAAATCTGTTATCTTAGAGAAAGACAAATATCATATGGTATCACTCATATGTGGAACATAAGGAATAGCATGGAGAACCACAGGGGAAGGGAGAGAAAACTGAATGGGAAGAAATCAGAGAGGGAGACAAACCATGAGAGACTCTGGACTCCGGGAAACAAACTGAGGGTTACAGAAGGGAGGGGGGTGGGGGGAGGAATGGGGTAGTGGGTTATGGGTATTAAGGAGGGCATGTGTTGTGATGAGCACTGGGTATTATACACAACAATGAACATCAAAAACTAATGATGTACTATATGTTGGCTAACTGAACATAATAAAAAAGAAATCTGTTATCTAACATTCTGTGGCTCTAGGATGTGGTAAGATTTCTCACATAGGATGCTGGAACAGATAGAAAAAACACAAAAATAATAGCAACATAGTAGATTTAAACACAACTGTAACGATAATGATATTACATGTAAATGGTTAAAAGTAGAGATTGTCAAGCTTGATTAAAAAAAAGAAGTAAGACCCAACTATATGCTGTCTACAAGAAACCCACTTTTCATATAAAGGCATATAATAAGACAGACTGTATTCTAGATCACAAAACAAATTTGTTTTTTAATTTTAACTTATTATTTTAGGGGCACCTGAATGTCTCAGTCAGTTAAGTGTCTGCCTTCAGCTCAGGTCATGATCTGAGGGTCCTGGGATCAAGCCACACATCAGGCTCATGCTCGCTATAAATAAATAAATAAATAAATAAATAAATAAATAAATAAATAAATAAATAAATAAATAAAT
>NW_023270447.1:6759235-6818235 GCF_011800145.1 Mirounga leonina
AATAAATAAATAAATAAATAAATAAATAAATAAATAAATAAATAAATCTTTTTAAAAAGTTATTATTTTAATTACAGTTAGATAACATATACCATGAAACAAATATTAATATATTTTTAAAATCGATATTGTCATAGAATGTGTTCTGAGGATAAAATAATTACATTTTAAATAAAGGACAAAGTGATACTTGGGAAATACCCAAATATCTGAAAAATAAAAAACATCCACACAGGGAATCATGTGGGTTCATCATGTGGGTTCATCATGACACCATGAGGGGATGCACTGAACCTCTTCCCAGTAAAACTGGTAAGAACAATTTAAAAAGATCAACTCAAAAATGGCCTTTGGAAATGGTCTTAGGGTAATTAGAAAATGAAAAAAAAAATCTTTTCAGAAAACATCTATGAAAATTCAGTAGGAGGGGCAAGAGTCTGTGGTATCAAAACCAAGACCACTTGGTTAGAGTAACCAGTTGCAATTAGTAGGGTTTACGAGGTATGGCATGGAAAAGCAAAGAAGAGAGCCCTACCAAAACCAGTGCCATCCAATGGTGACCCTAGAATGCCCAAAGCTGCACCTTCCAGAGGAATATCAGAGTCTAAAGATTGTGAGAGGGAAATAGACTTTGCTAAAATAATTCAGTGACTAAAGAAATGCAACAACATGCTCCAGAGGGGCAGGGCAGTCCCAAGTTGCAATATATTATATAAAATCTCCAATTAAAAAAATGATACATGTAAATAAACAGTGAAATATGAGCCATATATTTAGGGAGAAAAAAGCAGCCAACATAAGTTACCTGTGAGAGGGACCAGATGTCACCTTTATCTGAAAAATAAACCCTTTATTTTTTTTATTTATTTTTTTAAAAGATTTTATTTATTTATTTGAGACAGAGAGAATGAGAGAGAGAGAGCACATGAGAGGGGGGAGGGTCAGAGGGAGAAGCAGGCTCCCT
The DNA here is from genome assembly GCF_011800145.1 of Mirounga leonina. Classification (NCBI taxonomy): domain Eukaryota; kingdom Metazoa; phylum Chordata; class Mammalia; order Carnivora; family Phocidae; genus Mirounga; species Mirounga leonina. The sequence continues at coordinate 6,760,200 of NW_023270447.1, forward strand.
GCCGAGCAGGGAACCCAATGCGGGACTCGATCGAGGGACTCCAGGATCATGACCTGAGCCGAAAGCAGTCGCTTAACCGACTGAGCCACCCAGGCGCCCTGAAAAATAAACACTTTAAAGTAGCCATAATAAACATGTTCACAGAGCTAAAAGAAAGCATGACTCAAGAAATAAAGGAAGGTATAATACTGATGTCACATCAAATAAAAAGTACCAACAAATAGTAATTATGAATAAGAATCAACTGGAAATTCTGGAGTTGAAAAGTACAGCTGAAGAGACTCATGACAGGGGCTTAACATACATTAGAACTGGCAGAAGAAAGAACATGCAAAGTCAAATAGATGAATAGAGATTATGAATGTTGAAAAACAAAGAGAAAGAAGAATGAAGAAAAACTGAAGTGAGCATCAGAAATGTAGGACACAATTAAGTGCACCAACATGGGCTTATTAGAAATATGAGAAGGTGATCTTCCTCTGTAAGATGTTGGAGAAAAAAAAAGAGCAAACCAAACCTAAAGCAAGCAGAAGGAAGGAAATAATAAAGTTTAGAATGGAAATCAATTAAATTGAGAATAGAAAAAATCAATAGAGAAAATTAATGGACCAAAAGCTGGTTCTATAAAAGACCAACAAAACTGACAAATATTTAGCTAGATTGACCAAGGAAAAGAGAGAAGATTCAAATTTCTAGAATCTGAAATGAAATAGGAGACATCGCCCCTGATCCTACATATATATAAAGGATTATATATGGAACCCTATGGACAATTGTATGCCATGAAATTAGATCACTTTAGATGAAAAGGACAAATTCCTAAAAACACAGAAAGTATGATAGCTGATGTATGAAAAAATTGACAATCCTAATGGACCTATAAGAAGTGAAGTGAATGAAATAGTAATCAAAAAACTACCTACATAAGAAAGGAGAAAAAGAGAGACAAACCAAAAAAACAAGACTCTAAACTGTAGAGAACAAATAGGTGGTTACCTGGGGCGCGGGGCGGGGGGGCGGGGATAGGTGAAGGGAACTAAGGAGTGCAGTTATCATGATAAGCACTGAGTAATATATGGAATAGAACACTGTATGTAATTACCCTGGAATTAAACAAACAAACAAACAAAAAACATCCCATAAAGAAACGCCCAGACTTGGATGGCTTCACCACTGGATTCTACCAAACATTTAAAGAACTAATACCAATTCATCACAAACTGTTCCAAAAAAAATAGAAGAAGAGGAAATTATTTCCCTAATTCTATGAGGCCAATATTACCCAGACACCAAAACTGATAGAGACAAATTGTTGGACACACATTTAATGGAATATTTGTCAGCAGCAAAAAAGAACAAATAATTGATGCATAAAACAACATGGATGAATCTCTGAAGCAATATCTTACTAAGATAAAGTAGCCAAATAAAAAAGAATGCAGACTATATGACTCCATCTGGATAAAATTCTAAAAAATAGAAACCTATCTATAGCAGTAAAACAGATCAACATGCCTGTGGAAAGAATGTAGAGCGGAACACATTGCAAAAGGAACAAAAGACCTTTTGAGAGTGATAGAAATGACCACTTTATTATTGTGATAAAATTTCACCATTGTATTTGCATGTCAAGCTCATCACATTAATTTGCACAATTTAAATATGTCTCCCATTCAGTGGGTTATCTATTCAATATCTTGATGATTTATTCACATTAGTGAAAGAAGAAAGAAGAAAAGAAAAAAAAGAAGAAAGAAACAAGAAAGAAGAAAAGAAAGAAAGAAAGAAAGAAAGAAAGAAAGAAAGAGAAGAAAGAAGAAAGAAAGAAAGAAAGAAAGAAAGAAAGAAAGAAAGAAAGAAAGAAAGAAAGAAAGAAAGAAAGAAAAAGAAAGAAAGAAAGAAAGAAGCTACAGATATTTGCAATCCAGTGAAGGGAGAGAAAAAAGTATTTGCTGTTATTTCAAATTCCAGAACAGAGGTCATACTGTCTGTTTTTACCAAATTTAAAAAAAATAAATAAAAAGAGATAGAAGAGAACACCAAATGGTAGAAAGTGTCACAGGTTTTCCACATTTGTTGTTGAACTTCAAAGTTACCTAGGTACATTTGCCTCCCTACACTATCACCAGCCCTTTATATATAGTATTATCTTCCTAATGTTCAAACTTGTGTAAGCACATCAATCTTTCTTGTAATGGTATCAGTTCTTTAAATCAACTTTAGTATGACCTGCCTTCTTTACTACTTTCACCTTTTATAAATCTTCCACATATGTATTTCTCCTTAACATGATTCATAGGATAGATATCCATTCCCAGGTTTCAGCCACAATTCCACTGTATTTTTTAAATCATTATAGAATTGCCTCTAATACCAATACAGATTTTTCCTTACAGTTTGCAAGGCATATTTTGAAGAAAGTTGAGAAGGTGAGATCAACTAAGCAAGTTCCAGGTTTAACTTGATGTTGAATTAACTTATTGCAATAAAATTAAAACTCTACCCCTAATTTATACATCAGATAAAACATTCCCAGGTTGTACTTTAGATTCTACGGACCACTTAGGATGTCCTAAAATAGCAGGCTTGACTATCATAAATTAAGATCTTCTTTGGCTTATAACTGCAGGACCTCTCAATGCCTCAGTCCATATTAATTACTTTCTGTTCCAAAAGAAGCCAAAGCAATTTACTAACAGTTGAAACATATTAATATGCTTTTAAATTTCTGCAACTCCATAGGAAAAATAATGGAGCTAAAGAAAATTGTTATTTTGATTTCATAGCATAGCAGAGGAGATAGTGTTCTTTTGAAGTTGTACAATGGTGCCAGAAGATTGAAGCAAAAGTCTATTACAATATCAGCAGGGTATAGACACAATATTTTATAGAGTTATTATTTGAGCTGCCAAGAAAGGAGTTGCTTATAGGTATCTATTATATTGGGAACATTCTAAAGTTGGAAAAATAGCCAAAATATTAATTTTCACCAAAGCTAGTTTTATTATATCCATTTTCACTATAGCAGTGAAGTGTAATTTCATTTTTAGGCTAAGAAAAAATTGCCAATGTGGTGGAGAAGGTTTGTGATGACATGGGAAAAAAAAAAAAAGTCAAGAGCATTGGGTTTTAGCCTACTTTAAACCTTGGATAGCTATTTAAATTGACTTACACTACCTTTTCACATTGTAATACAATTGGGACATTGGACTAGATAATTTTTATAGTCCCTTTTAGCACTCATAATCAGCAAGACTCATTGTCACAAAGGGCAGATTTAACATGATATCTCCCTCTGGGATGATGATGTGAATCTGTTAAATACAAATGGTTACAACATATGTGCATCTATTTAAGAATCTTATAACCAGCTGTTGCTGATCCACTGGCCTAATACTTCCTAACTATGGCCAAATGAATGCTCCCAACTGTAAGACCAAATCAGCTTTTCTTACTGCTTAAAAAGTGTAGATATTCTTTAAGCAGGCTCTGGTAAGTTTTATGGTGATAACATCTTCTTGGTGCTTGCAAACACTTGTAGTCACATGTTTCCATATTGTTACAACTCCCCTATGATTATTGCTTACTGTAGATAGCAAGATGGAGTCACCCATGTCAAGCAATGATATAAGCAGCCAAGGGCGTTGCAGCTGATACTAGATCTTGCCCAAACCAGTGCAGGTTGACAACACACAGAACTGATAACCAGCAGAATCAGAGGAGACCTGCAAACGTCCAAGACTGATTAAACTCCTTTAATAAGGGAGGACTTTTGCAGCAAACTGTCAGACTCTCCAGACACTGAGCCTTTCATGTCTGATGACCTCAAAAAGGCAAATGACACAGAAGGCTCTGCCTGCTTGATCCCTGATCTCCGAACATAACAGAGATCCCTCCACTGCTTGAATATAATCAGCAGCATGGGTTGAGAGCTGACCTGGACCAGACCGAGGCCTCATCTCAACTGCCCTCAGGGGCTGACTTCGCCTTTGGTTCATTAACTTTTCACCCTTTGTTATTTTGTGTTTGTTGTGTGACTGTTTTGTGCTTTGGTTTTGTGACATGTACGAAGCCGAGTTAAATGCATAGTATAATGTCATTGAGTTTGGACTCCTGAACCTGCTTTAACCTTGCTTTATGATTGAATAAAGCTGACATTGTGGAAAGACACAACTCATGTGTGTGATTTCATGGTGTGCTCATGACATTCACTTGGCTTCTGATTGCTTGTCTTTGATCAGGCAGTGTCCATTCCCTAAATTTCTCCTGTGGCTTCCTGATTCCAGCTTGTCACATTAATGTTGTCTACTGGTCTCTTGGACATGGATATTTGCACCTGTCCTGCTCTTTGTTTGCATTCCCCTCTGAGATTCTTGCAGTATGGTGTGTCTTTCGATCTCATCCCCAGAAAAGTTTAGTAGAAAGAAGTCATTTTGCTAAGGACCAACTACACAGTCACTTGATTTTTAGAAGAGTTGATATAAAATCTTGAATGAGACTCTCAGAGATTACATTTTGCAATTGGCAGAGAACAGATGCATCAGCCAAGGAAAATAGTGATGGAAACAATGAAGAAAATAGATGGTCTGACTTTAAAAAACACAAATGAATCATATTGCATGGTCTGGTAGTGACTGAGTTATGGTGATAAACAAAATTATAAAATAAAGTAAAATAAGATTAATGAAACTGGAATTGTAATTGCCTTTAAAGTAAATCATGTTAAATTTTCCTTTAATTCATCCTTCATCTTATGTACTAATTTTCTCTTAAACTTATTTTTGTGTGAATCATACTTTGTTTTAAAGTATTTTTCTTTGATTTTTAACTCCTGCATCATTTGTGCTTCTCCTTTTGTTGGAAAGGATTTAGTTTGTAAATACAATGCTAGCTTGAAACACTTTTTTCAAACCCTAACCTTTCATTACAGCTTTTAATGAATGTAATTTCATACAAAGTTCAGTAAATTTTTAGTTCTTATGGGTTAAGTCGAATGATGTGAAAAAATTCTGCAGATATTTTTTGAAGGAATATTTCAAAGTGATTGGCACTCGGATGGAACACAGTGTATTTCTTAAATTTGAAAAATATATCATTTTAAAATCATAAAACTGTCATATTTGATAAGCTTCCTATTGTATGTGGCTGTTAATTGTCGCAGTATCTCATTACTTCATTTTAAGTGGTAAAACAACAAAGTCCCAGGAGACAATTTTTTCTATATGTCTGCATCTTTTAATGTTTGTTATTGTTAAAAGTTAGTAATTCTTCATGGAATTTTCTCTCTTTTACACTAAAATCTTGAGTTAATGATCTTCTTTTTAACCACAATGGAATCCAAAAGCTTATCTGGTATTATCTCCACTCTCCTTTCCACTCAGCATTAGGAGGAGATTCAGAATTTCACAGTCAGTAGAAAAGTTAAGCAGTGTCCATTGGAATAATGCCACACTTATTTCTTTCCTTAAGTGTTTCCTGTTACACCAAAATAAAAGAACAAGGTACTAATCTCCAAAACATCTAAAAGTAGTTATTCATCATGTCACATTTGAAGATTTACAGTTGTGGTACCAATGTAATAAAAATCCAGGAACTAATCTTGCTAACTGTGTGAAAGAAGTTTGAGTTATTGATCTGATTTGGAGCTGGTAGATAGAGATTAGTCAAACAGGCTGAGGGTACAAATAGCAAAATTCTGGATCAGCTTGTGGTGGGAAGATGTGAATGAGCCTTTGCTTCTGCTGTAGGTGCTCAGAGCAAAGCAGAATCTGTGAGCTTTTTGTTTTGTTTTGTTTGTTTTTTGTTTGAGCAATTGGGGTAGCTGGGTCAGCAGATGAAATGGTGTATAGATAGGGCAAAAACAGTTCTGTCATTATCATACCATGATCAAATCTGCCTAAATTATGCTCAGATGCAATGTTTAAATTTTATCCTAGAGTTGGTAACCTTTAGTAAGCTGGTTATAATTATTTCTCCAAATGTCATTTTTCCCCAATTGGGCCTGCAGCCATCTTGAGGATTCTCACTTGTGGTGAGCCCTCTCAAACTCATAGATACTGTTGTGGTTAGTTACACAGAACTGGAAGGCTGCCCACAGAGGAAACACAATTCACTCTACACAATTCAAGGCTACCTTGTGAGCTGTATCCATATTCACCAAACACCCATACATAAATTACTCAGTTTATCTTAATTTCCTGTACAACATAATGGATATAATAATATATCAACTTTGTAGAGTTGTTGCATAATTAAATGAACAACTAATGTAAAGAGCCTGTCAGTGGACACAAAGCAAATTACCTATAAGTTTAATCAACAGTTGCTATTTTGTGCTAGCAGTTATCAACTATAGTTATTGTATTCATCATAATCTGGTAATACACTTCAGGCACTGTGATAGGTGCTCAGGATATAACACTGAAAAAGAACACTTGCCCCTTTGGAAATTCAGTCTTATGGGAGAGTAAGATGTAGTATTTTATGCAAAAGAGGCTTACAAAGAAGGTTGAAGGAACATGAATGAAGAAAGGTTAATCCTACCTAATGGTGGCAAGCATAGTTTTAGAAATAACGTAGTATTTGTTATGTGATTCCAAAGTATATAAAGCAAAGAGAAAAACAGGAACAAAGACCTGAGAACACTGGAGTGTGTACTTTATGGGGGGGGTGGTGGTAAATTGAGTAATGTAGAGTTCGGAGTGTATGTTTTATGGAGTTGAATCTGGGGATGCTGACTGACTTATAATTAAGCCATAAGGAAACAATGATCTATTGAAGGTTTCTTAAATAATAATCAAAGTGCTTACATTATTATTAAACACATCACCAGTGGAATTTGTATGCACACTTTACAAATGTTATTTCTTTTTTTTTTTTTTTTAAGATTTTACTTATTTATTTGAGAGAGAGAGTGCGCGCACGAGAAAGAGAGCACGAGCAGGGGGAGGGGCAGAAGCAGAGGGAGAGGGAGAAGCAGACTCCCTGCTGAGGAGGGAGCCTGACACGGGGTTGGATCCCAGGACCCCGAGCTCATGACCTGAGCTGAAAGCAGACACTTAACCGACTGAGCCACCAATACCATAAATCATCTCTGTATAAAGAAAAGAAGAGAGATATCTGTCAGGAATTTATCTCTCAGTTATTTTATACAATTCTTGAACTTTCTAAATAAAAGTAAAAGAGCCGTGAAGAGAGTGGGTGACCCTTAAGATGTCTTAATTAAAACATAGGATAAGACTATGTGACAATTGAATTTTATTATGAAGGGGAGCAGAATTTGCCACCCCAAAATATGTATTTTTGGTGTAAGATTATCTTGAGCAGATTATTCTTAAGAAACAGGAGACATAGGCAAAGCTCTGAAAGCCAGGTAGAAGTCTTCTGTAAAAAACATTTAGATTTATAAAGAAAATCTCCAATTGTAAGGGTGTCTTCTGTGTACCAGGAAGAGGATGACTAAATCTCCAGAAACTCTGATCAATGGAGAAAGCAAGGACTTAAATCTGTGTAACAACCATACACTTGTTGACTTTGCTTTGCCTGAAAATCTCCCATAATTGGCACCACCAAACTCAACATCTTTTGCCTTTAGCTAGAAATGGTATTTAAGGTGATGGCTTGGGCCATTTCAGAGAGTTACTCAGTTTTCTTGCTTATCTCCCATGTATTCAGGAGTTATATATGTTATTAAATTTGTTTATTCTGTTAATCTGTCTTTTATTACAGGAGTATCTCAGCCAAGAACTTAGAAGGGTAGGGACAAAGATTATTTTTCCTTCCCCACACTTAAAATAGTATTTGAGTCCTATTTTTAAAATGCCTGAAAATAATTATTTTCACTTCAGTGAATATTGCCAAGTAACCTCAAATCTTGCTTCTATTTTTCGCAAGTTCACACAGTCTATGCCTAAAAAAACTCTAATTTTGTCACTATACGTATTTCTTTTTGTTTTTTTTTAAAGATTTTATTTATTTATTTGAGAGAGAGAGCACAGAAGGAGAGGGAGAAGAAGACTTCCTGCTGAGCAGGGAGCCCGATGCGATCATGACCTGAAGCGAAGGCAAATACTTAACTGACTGAGCCACCCCGGTGCCCCGACTGTAAGTATTTCTATGTACAATGGTAAATGTGAGTTTTAGTTTAGATTTCCAACTGTAAATGTCTCTCCTGCCCACTAACAGTATTTTTGCACTTAGGCATGTTGCATGTGCCTCTCCCATTTATCCCGATTGGTCATGAAACTCCCTGACTCATGCACCATTCTCATATTTTTCCACTTACACCTCACTACCTTATTTCCATTCTCTTGTATTCTGTTGGACTTACTGTCCCCCACTTAGGTGATTTACATCCTCTTTGTTCCTACAAATGTATATTTTATCATGGGTTTTTACATTTTTCCTTTTGTTCTTTAATATTTACTTGGTGAAATTCATGTCATTTTTAGTCATAGTTTTCTTTTCTGTTCTTGTAGAGATAAAAACTCAAATTTACCTGCTAGACTTACTATTGTAAAGATAGAGTTTTATAGCTCTACAAGGTTCATTGATACTTATTCGATGCACAAAAATTTATTACAGTTCCACTGAGAAAAAATGTCACTTGACTATTGGTTCTAAGTATGGTAGTGTTGAATTAAAAATTTAAATCATTTATTAACATATAGTGATATATAAATCACTTCTTATATCAGACTGTAAAAATTACTTTATATTCAGATAATATTCAAAAATGTTAACACACTTTAGCAGAAAATAACATGGAGTATTCTTATTTCTTGTCCTTGATATTTTGACCCTCACAAAATATATATATATAAATAGATTGCTAACTTTCAAAAAAAAACTGCCACCAAAAAATGTCTTTATTGAAGAATAGCAGAGAATTATAATCCAGCACAAGCAATCTATGGAGAAACTGTAGGTAATTCTGGAGAACAAAGGAAAAAAAAAAACGCTCTTTTATATAGGAAAAGAGGGTATGTTGGGAGGGTGGTTTTAAACAAAAAGGCCACTGGAGTAAACTGGGAGTTCAAAGTATACTGGCTTTTCATTGGGTGAGTTATGACAGTCTCTCATTGGCTGAGCTATTGCCAGGGGAGGAGGAAAATCTTTTTTCCTCCTGCTAGGGTAGTAAAGTAGTATTTAAAGTAGTATGGACTTGCAAGGTTAGTCTCTTCCTGATGGGGCTGCAGTTAACAAGTGGTAGGGTGTGAGAGCTCCCACTGCTGGCCTCTGGACTCCGTTCCAAATATGTTTCCTTTTACTAATTTTCATAGATAAATAAATATATAAATTTTTGTTATTTACAATACTAAAATCTGGGGTGCCAGGCTGGCTCAGTTGGTTAAATGTGCCTTTGGCTCAAGTCATGATCCTGGGGTCTTGCGATTGAGCCCCAAGTGGGGTTCCCTGCTCAGCCAGAATCTGCTTGTCCCTCTCCCTTTGTCTTTCCCCCTTGTTCTTGCATTTTCTCTCTCTCAAATAAATAAAATCTTAAAAAACAAAAAAATAAAATACTAAAATCTGTTTATACCATGGTTATTACTAGTTCTAATGGTAGACACTTAAAACTCATTTAAATTTAGAGATCAACTTTTTCTACATTTCAATGTGTTTTTTTTTGGTTGATACTTTTTCTGTCTTTTCATGTTTTTCACACTGGATATTTATTTTAGAAAGTAAATTGAAGTGATGTTAATGAAAAAATCTTGTTTAATCTAAGCATACCTTTTTTCTCTGTTAATTTCAAATTTTAGGTTTCACCAGTCCACCGTATTTATAGGACAATTTTTATGACTGGTAGCTTTCATTTAACCCCTTATTAGACTCAATACTGAAGGGGATCTCTACTCGCAAATGGCCCCACCGATCTCTATCTCTATTTTTTTTTTAAGTATGAAGTATACTTTTAAATTTAAAAATGTGTGGAGGCTGTCAAATTCCAAATATTTGAGAAATTAATGGCCCATAAAATGAATATACCAGTCTCAGCAGTATAAGTTAGAGGGAAGTTTCATCAGGATTGAGGATGTTGTCTCACTAACTATTCCCTTCCTCCACCAGAAATAAAAGTCTCCATCGGTTTGAGGTAGGAACTCCAGAGTTTTGAACCACTTTACCTCACTTAGTATGTTGGTTTTCTTCATAAAATTTTCATAAGAGTTCCCAGAGTTGGTCCTCCTTCAGTCTCCACTTGAGGTGTGATGCCATTTCCTGCTAATGTTACCTGCTCTGTATTATCTATTAAAAATTAAATAAAAATGCTTTTATTAAAAAAAGTTTATAAAAGTATGCACTATATTTTATTATAGAGAGTAGAGTAGTATGAGAGTAAAGTAAAGTACTTTAAAATACTAAAGATAAATGAAAATAGATTCAGTCAGATTTTTCCAATATTGTTCATAATAGTCATTATAGTTGAATAAAAATATTTTTTGTATCCATCAAAAAAATTCATAGAACTATAATTTGAAATGGATATAAGTACAACTGCGAAGCAAAAAATAGCACAATGTCTCAATTTAAAATATGTTCTCTTTATTTTTTAAAATTTTCATGAATGTTTTCTACCAAATATCATTTTTAAAATGCTATAAATACTGGGGGGCGAAAACTCACCCTGTTGTCCCTTAGCTGGTATTCCATACCAATACAATATGATCTCCATTATAATAACCTACTTTATGAAGATTAAATGCTTTCGCAATTCAAACATGGTAAAATTGGCTAAAGCAAAATCAAACACTAGTTTGCTGGTTCAGAATTTGAATAGTGGAATTCTCATTCTCTCATTCTCTCTTATATTGCTATTGTGCACTGGTCAGCTAAGAAGTAATTGCTTTTTATAAGGCAAATTTGCTTTTACTTTTCTAAGGTAATGAAATGAACCTGAAACATTTCCTTTGAAATAAAAGTCACTATCCCTGAAATGTCACCAGACAAATTCCATCATATAGTTTCAGCAAACACATAACGAGAAAGTTGGGCCTGGAGTTGATTGACAGAATTCTATTAGAAAGCCTTCTCACACATTCTTCTATAATTATCTGTGTTGTAAATCAATACTGATTTGATTTCTTCATATTTTTGTGCTGCTATAATGGAGGAAAACCCAAATCATATGTGTTTCTGGGAGAAGTAGCTAATGCAGACATGTTCTGATGTGCTAACATGCCCCCAGCTAGCCTGGCCTGTTTGTGAGACAGTACATAAAGGCAGAACTATCCAGTATGACAAATAGTTTTAAAAATCCCTGAACGAAAAATATACATATAAAACTTCATGTAAGTATTAAATGTATAAAGAGAAGATCAATTCTTTAGCAATACCGATTTATATATAAAACCAAAAATAGAAGTTTCTTTTCAAATAAACTGTGACAGTGCACAATTGGTTACATTCTTGGCCTATTAAAAATAAACTGTAATAGATAATACACCCATCTAACGTCTCTCTATGTGCTGAGTGTGAGTGTGTAAATTGCAGTTTATAGGAGTGTTTAGTGGGATTGTGATGATCTGTAATGTAAATTTAGTTGTAACAGATAATGGGTAGGATTGAATATGTTAAGATTGAATAAAAGATAAAGATCAGCAATAGATAAACAAGAAATTTTTGGATATGTTCCATATTTAAATATTCCTGTGACGTGGTATTTAGGTAATTATTCATTTGATTTCCTGAAAAGTATATAAAGTTTATGATAGCTGTATTACACAGATTTTTCAGAATATAAACATCCATAGGGATATTTTAATTTAAACAGCTTTTCAGTATATGATTTTGAAATAACTTCTTTACCTGAGAACAAGTTACTACATATAATGATTTAATGGGCTGGTAAGCAGTTTTCTCTTAATTCTTTGCAATGTCTCAACTTTGGTGAACTATTTTGTAAAAAGCATGACATTAGTATCAAAGAGTTGTGTGAATGGAATAGAAAAAGTCAGTATAATTGAAAAGACAGTAAAAAAGCACATGACATCAGTCAGTGCAAATACTTTTTAGCTAATGTCAAATCATTACTCCACTCACATTTTATACACTTATTGAATTTTCTATTACCTAACGTTACACACAACTAAAGGCATTTGGTAATGTAGACATCTCTGAATACTCGGGTAGCTACTAGGATCAATCTCTATAAACTGCATATTATTTGGTTTCATCCCAGGACCTGTGGTACTTGGAAAGTTCTACTTCATTGATTTAATTCACACCTTGAGATATGAATTCTTACTTTTCTTCTAGATAAAAACTGAGCAAGACATACTTCTATTTTATACTTCCAAACATGACGTTTATAATCGCATGATTTATTGGCTATAAATACTTTATATTGATAATTATTTTTAAGTTCTAAATGTCCGCAGCCCCCATAGAAATAATATATTCATATCAAAGATCATTTTCTCTAGGTAACTGCTTATTTGTAGAAACTTCTTCAAAATGTCTGTGTGCCTAATTTGCTATATCTTTAATACCAATTTGTTTTTCAGTGTGTATTTACATAGAATAAACACTGTGGTGTAAGGAAAGAGCCCTTATAGGAAAATTGACATGGGAGAGCATGACATTAACTAACTGTATGATGTGATATTGATCAAGTTGATATAAGTTCACTGAAACACAGTTTATTTATACTTAAATTACAATAACAGGATTAGTAAGAGTCTCAATTCCTTTATTAACCTGAGTTGCCATTACTTTCACTTGATATGTATTCTCACTTGATATGTCTAGGTGATTTTTTACATTTCCCAAAGCAAATTATTCAGTTGGATCATCTTAGTAGCTACAAATCTACACTGAAAAACTAATGGATATAATGGGAAAGGTCTGTGGCTACATAATGAAAACAAATTAGCCAGGACGTGCTTTGTACATGATCTGTACGGACATTTTGAAGACTTGACTTCAAAATAATTTTTTAGCCTGAATGAAGCAATCAAATTGAACTCTAAGAATTAATGAAACATTCTTTGTTCAGATAATTTCTATTAATTGCTTCTATAAAACGCACATAAAATTATCATACTACCTGTCCCACGCCATAATGTGCATGGAAGTGTAAAATATTTCATTTCAAATGTAATCTGAAATTTCATAGATGGGAAAGAGGTTAATATATTCTCAAATAAAATTAGATGTTTTTCTATGAGAAAGAAATTTCTAGACAGCTCAGTCTTTTTTTTTCAGGTCAATTGTATTATTTAGCTGTTTGAATCCCATTAGCAAAAGGGGCACTCACTCAGCATGATGAGTGCTTTCTCCAAAAGGTCATTTTGTGATGACTATAAAAGTATCTTCTACATATGCTCAGGTAAATTGTTGAAAGGAATAACACCACGTAAAACACTTGATTCTCAATTTTGTTTTCAAGTGAGATCAGTTGGTAATATTGTCCAATATGTTGATCTTAACTCTGCTCTGCCAAGTTGATATTTAAAAAACAAAGGTAGTTAGACTACCTGCATGGAAGAAAGCTAAAGTAAAAGTCAGTTTAGTTCTAATTGCAATCTCCAATCTATTACACATGCTTTCAGAGTATAAGAAGCTCTGCAAAGATCAATTAATTGCCATGAAGTCCTGAGATAAACAAGGCCAGATTGACCAGGAAAACAAAACAAAACAAAACAAACATTAGCCTAAAGGACATTCTTGAGTGAAAAATTAGATTTCTATAGTCTGAGAGCACTTTCCATGGTCTTCATTAGATGCCTTCTCTGTAAAAAAGTTGTTTTTTTGGTCATACTTATGTCACATTCTATTTTGGCTCTCAGTCAGGATGTCCAGGATTTTAATATTTACTTAAGAATCCTAAGTAGGAATTCAAAAGCAGTTTTTTTTTAGCCCAATTGAGGTAAATATTCATATAGCTTTAAAATTTGTACTTCGATTCTTTGCTAAGAGAAAAAATAATTTTTCACATTAGAAACAGAAAAAAATGATAACTACACCTTGCAGACATCTGCCTAATAAAGCCTATTCAAAATGCATTGAGCAGATTTATCTATACATAGATTTATGACATAATAGATGCTATTAGTATAGTTCTAGAGTGTTGCATGGGCCTTCATTGTACTAATAAATATTCCAGGTTTTGTCTAGCAAAGTTTGCCTCTAAATCTACTTTGTCTAATAGGACAACAGCTATAACATCTTTCTTTTGAATTGTACTTGCATGCCTAATCTTTTTCTATATTTCTATAGTCTTTCTGTTACCTTAATTTTCAATTAAGCCCCTTGAGAACAGCATACACTGAGTTTTGTGTACTTATATCTCAACTAACAATCATAGCTTTTTAGTTACATTTTAAAATTTTATGTATTTTAAATATAATTAGAAATAAATAAATAAATAAAATTACTAATTTATTTGAGTTGACAAGTTTCCTTTCTTTATTTGTTCTCTATTTCACACCTTCAACTGTAATATCACTTTTTCTCTCCTTTTTAATCTTTTGAGTTAGTCGAATAATTATCTATACATTCTTTTATCAACTTACTATGTGTACATTTCTTTCTTTTTAGTTTTTATTCTATGAATCCCAAGAAGGATTTGATATACGGATATGATTTATAACATCTACTAGAAATGACAGCTTCAACATTTCCAACACCTAAGCATATCCTAATAAACTGCTTTAAAAACAAAGGAAAAAGATCTTATAAGAAATCAGAGGGAAAAACACCTGCGAGGAGCAAACTAAGACTTACAATTATTTTTTAGCAAATATGAGGTAAGCCAGAAGGAAACAAAAAGACCTCTTTAAGTACTGAAAGAAAAGTTAAAATGTCAGTCTAGAAATTTATGCCCTGTCAAAATATTCTGTAATATTTGAAGCAAAATAAATGCATTTTCAGGAAAACAAATACTAAAACAAATTGATAGCAACAGTGTCACATAAAAAAAACAAAATCAAAAGGAAATTGGGAAGAAAAAATTCTAAAACAAAACAGAGGTGTGTAAAAAGTAATAAGCATTACAAAGAGTAAATATATTTGAGTAACTGTTAAGTAGACAAAAAATAATAATGTCTAATGTAAATGTAATTTAAAACATGCAGGTTAAAAATCATGAATTTTTTTTTGTAAAAATTATGAAAAAATTTAAACATCTGGAAGTACATTAATTCAGTTCAAGTCTACTAAGGTCCCAGTATTGTTTTAGAAAAGGTAGAAGTAGCAATGCCTGGGTGGCTCAGCCAGTTAAGCGTCTGCCTTTGGCTTGAGTGGTGATCTCAGGATCCTGGGATCAAGTCCCGCATGGGGCTCTTTGCTCAGCAGGGAGTCTGCTTCTCCCTCTGCCTGCCACTCCCCTTACTTGTATGCATGCTCTCTCTCTGATAAATAAAGTAAAAAAAATCTTTTAAAAAATGGCAAAAGTAATAATTTAAATAAAATGTAGTAGCTGAAAGAGGTATATTGTAATTTCTCAGGTAACCACTAAAAGAAGAGTTGGGTGTGCACACGTGTGTTCACACACACACACACATACAATGAAAGCTAAGTGAAGGGAAAATAGAAAAATAAAAATATTTGTTTAATCCATAAGAAGACAACAAAGAATACATAAAGAGGGAAACAGCAAGACCACTATAAATTGAGAAATGTCAGTGTTTATATTAAGTTAAAATATACTGACATAATAATATCTGGAACAAAAATAGAATATCTGCATAGTTCTTACAGATATTGAAAATCATAATAAGATATCTTAAAAATCCTTATGGCAGTATATTTGACAATTAAATAATTAGATACATTTCTAGGAAATAAAAACATTATGGGTGATGTGAATATTTTATTTCTATTAAAGAATTTGAAGTTGTATGTAAAAGCAGGTTGTCAAAGAAATCTCCAGTCCTAAATGGTCTCACTGTAATTTTTCCCAGACACTGAAGGAAGAAATTATATACAAATTCTATGGGGAAATAGAAAATGTGAGAAAACTTAACTCATTCTATGAGACCATTATCACATTGGTAACAAAATTTTATGAGGACTTTTTCAAGAAAGAAATACAAGCCAATCTTTATCTTAAACTTAGAGTAGGTCAAAATGAATTGTTATAAGCAAATCTCATACAGGAGTAATATTGTGCCCTGACTAAACGGGTTTAGTTTCAGGTCACATGGTCGTTTTAACATTAGAATATCAAGCAATATATTTCACCATATTAGCAGTTTTAAGGACAGAAACTATTTTAGTAGATGCAGAAAAAGCATTTGACAGAAAAGAAAGACATATTAAAACAACTTTTCTCAGCAAACTAGGAAGAGCAGAGAATATCCTTAATCTGATAAAGAGGTTCTGCAAAACAAAACAAAAAAATAAACAAACAAAACCTTACAGAAATTTGCATGCTGGTTACACATGTGTGCTTTCTTTGTGAAAATTTCATACATTTGGCTTTTGACGGATCATGTCGTTGTGAAAGATAAGGGGCAATTTTACAGTGACAAAGCTGAACATAATTTCTATTCCTTCTTTAAAAATTTTGTATATCAGAGGGCACCTAAAGATAGGCTACTCCATAAATACTAAGGTCCTAGGCAGCCTGCCATTGTGACAGCATATTTTATAAACAACCATAAATAACACTCCTGGCAGCATATCAGAGACAATTATCCTGCACCATTGGCCCCATTGTTTTGATTTAGTAGGGTCTTATAAGAGAAAGCAATGCTTACCTGTCACACCTAACTGCAGGAGTCTAATATGT
This sequence comes from Mirounga leonina, assembly GCF_011800145.1. NCBI lineage: Eukaryota > Metazoa > Chordata > Mammalia > Carnivora > Phocidae > Mirounga > Mirounga leonina. The sequence continues at coordinate 6,776,932 of NW_023270447.1, forward strand.
TTGATATTTTTATCAGGGTTCATTATGTTTGCTTTTGTTTCTATTATTTTAATGCTTGTTTTGTGTTTTGAAGGTGTACAAAGAAAGTCTTAGGAATCTTCTGCCTTTCATGAATGAAAAATATATTAAAAATGTATGGAAGGTACTAACTAGTGTTTACCATCTGATCTTTTCTTTGGAGGAGAGCGGAGTCTGGGAAGATATAGGAGCTTCATATAAATTGTATATGTATATGTATTCATATACATTTATATACATTATATCCATGATTTAATATCTCTAAAATATTTTACATTTTAAATATCCAGTCCTACCCCCAAATTTTGCTTTTATATAAAGGACAATTTTGTATACCAATTCTGTGCTCATTTATATTCATTCAACTCCTCTTTAGCCCCTAATGTGTTGGATGTGTTAAAGCAACTCAAGTTTCTAATATCTCTATGTTTACCAAGTTCACTGTATATTCTGTTATGATGAGGGAATAAAAGAGAGTTTAAAAATCAAATGATAGAAGTAAAATAAAGTTCCATATGGAATTTAAACATATATTGCCCTCGGACTACCCTTTGGCTATTATGTATCTCAAGTCCCTAAGCACAAGCCATGCCATATTGGAGAAAACGGTTCAGTGCAAGTTCTGAATCTAAATGGTCAAAGGTTTAAACAAACAAACACACACACAAACAAATTTGTTTTCTGGGGAGGATTAATTTTTGTTATTTATGATTGAAGTGACTCCTTTGTTCCTACTAGTGTTATATTAAGTTTCTTATGTAGCTCCTACATGAATTACGCAATTAAATTTCAATGTGTCAAAAAAACTAGTAATTGCTTTTCTTATATAAGTGCACTAATGTGTGCAAGTGCAATATTCCTAAAATAGTCTTCAGATAGGAATTTTAGTCTATCTCTATAATCTTTACCACTAAAACTAAAGCTATTGTCTTTCCTGGTGGTTATTTTCTTTCTACTTTCCTTCCTTTTTCCCCTCTCCCTCCCTTCCTCCTCTCCTTCATTCTGATAAGTCCTCTTGTCTGGATAGTTAATATGGTACTTTAAATGAAGAACATGCTTGCAAATTTAGGTTAGAAAATCTTTGTTCATCAATCTATATTGTACTCAATTCAATACACACTCCATGTTAAGCTTTGAAATGGGTGCAAAGATAAATCAGATTCTCTGCCTCATAAAACTTATGATCTATAAGGGATGTACTAATCTGCAAGTTGAATATAAGGTAATATATTCAATGGGCCATAAAACAGAATAAAGGCTGTTCAAAGAGGAAAATGTTTCTTCTGAAGACCTCAGAAAAGTTTCAAAGAATGTGTTACTGGAGCTGAGAGCCTTGAATAATCAGCAAGGTATGGAAAGGGATAACATAGTTTTAGGTACATGAGAAAATGGTAGTATAATATTGCATATAAAATCATTGAGGAAGAGCTCTAAGTGTACAAGCTATGAATGAAAGGTCACCATGAAGTACTAAATTTGTTGAAAATAAAACTTATTTAGGCTTGTAAAAATTGAATATTTTTATGGTTTCACAGGTATATACATACGTCAAAACTTATCAGACTCTACCTACTAAATACTTGCAGTTTATTTTATGTCAATTGTGCCTCTACAAGCTGGATGTTTTTAAGGCATAAAATATCTTTCCACCTCAAAATTTCAATATTTAAAAAAAGACAAGTTTAATGTGGGCTTATTCTGTTGTGCTCCACAGAACCTCAAAAGCAAAAACCTGATTTTTTTTTTTTTATAAATAAAAAGAAAATGGACTATTTCCTAGCCTCAGGTACTGTGTTTCAGTTTACTGAACTGATAGATATAATACAATAATACAGGATATTTTTAACTGTCAGTGTTTATTAATAAATGGTTTATTCCTTACTGTCTTTTCATTTTGCTTTTGCTACACATACTTCAAGTAGCATATTTCAATAACATAAGATTTTCCCAGAGGAATTTTCCTTAACTTGCAGAGTGTGAATGACATCAATGACTCTTCTAGATGATTTCTATGTTATATGCATTGTGATTTCTCTGTAAACAAAAAATCGAAGCATTTATTCATAGGATGAATTTGAAGATTTTGCAAGCCTCTACTTTATTTATTTATTTATTTATTCCTTTCTGTGGTGACGTTTATATTCTAGGAGCTGGAAGGAAAAGATGCTGAGAAATGCTTATTCTAGGCAAGTTGTAAATTGAGATATATCTCACCTCCATGATAAAGAGGTTTTTCCTCCCTCACTAACTTCAAGTCTGTAACACTCTTGCCTCCTTTGCCAGATCCCAAGTTCTGAATTAACATGTTTGTCCAGTGATCAAAATTCACGGGCACTTCACTCTGCTACCTCATAGGGATATTGTGAGGGGGAATGAATTTCATTTATGATGGTGATAGTTAGCTATATAACACCATTATAAGCATCTTTTCCTACATTGCTTAGAAACATCATGTGTGGTAATTAATAAGCCTCATTTTATAGGTAAAAAAATCATACCCAGAGAACTTAGGTAAGTTTCCAAGGTCACAAAGCACACAAAATGCAGAATTAAGATTCAAAGAGGCTAGTCTTGTACTTGATCATATGCTATACTATCTTTCAATAAATCAGAAAAATATAAATCAATATATTAATTAAGATAGTCTCCTATGCATAATGTAATGCTTTAATACCCAGAGAAATCTAAAAATTTTCAGAAGTTTGATTAATAATGCTGTTAATTAGAACTTTTAAAAACTGTGGCATAGGGCGCCTGGGTGGCTCAGTCGGTTAAGCATCTGCCTTTGACTCAGGTCATGATCCCAGGGTCCTGGGATTGAGCCCCACAACGGGCTCCCTGCTCAGTGGGGAGTCTGCTTCTCCCTTTCACTCTGCCCCTCCCCCCGTTCATGCTTGCTCTCTCTCTCTCGCTCCCTCTCAAATAAATAAAATCTTAAAAAAAAAAAAAAAACAACTATGGCATAGCAGTGGAGAAAATTGTTCTATTATGTTATACCTTTGGTTTTGGGACATGCTTCTGTTGACTAAAATCTAAAACAGCCTACTCGACCAATAATTGGCTTACCCAAGACTCTGATATACTTCTTGCATGTTATAATTGACTTCTCTTTATCATATGCATTGGTTCATAACCTCTTTGGGAGCTTCCTGGAGGTAATCTGAAAGCAGCCCTCATATATGCAGGGCAAGGAGAGGGCCCCTGGGTGGCTCAGTCGGTTAAGCGTCTGCCTTCAGCTCAGATCTGCCTTCAGCTCAGATCATGATCCTGGGGTCCTGGGATCAAGCCCCACCTAGGACTTCCGGCTCAAGGGTTGCTCAGAGGGAAGTCTGCTTCTCCCTCTCCCTCTGCCCTTCCCTCTGCTCCTGTTTGTGTGCTCATGAGCTCTCTCTCTCTCTCCCACTGTCTCTCTATCTCTCTCTCATTATATATATATATAAATAAATATATATAAATATATATATAAATATATAAATAAATATATATAAATATATATATAAATATATATATTCAGGGCAAGGAGAGAAGGATGAAAGAAACAGCTTACTCCAGATTGGTAGGTGGCAGTTTTAATGAACAAGGGAACTTACTTACCAGGCTTGTCTTTGGCAGCTGCAAAATGAATAGCTTTCTGCTCCAGCCCACAAAATTTTAAAAGTTTGTATATAGAAGCCCTAACGGGATTTAGTCACAAATATTGTCCAGAGGTTCTCAACACCACCATACATTCTAAGAACAGGAGTTGGGGTAAGAAGCCTCAGTAGCCCAGGCCTAACTTGAGTGTCAACTGGGGGTCAAGTCTTCTTATGACCTCCTCCAATAATATACAGCAAATCCTGTCAGTGAAGTGCCATCCATTTGCAACCGTGCTCTACCACTTCACCACTGACACGCTCTTTAAGATTCATTATAGTTTCCTGGACTGTTATAACTAAGACTGACCTCCCTGCTTCCACACTTGTCTTCCAGTCTCTTCACTGTTCTGCAACTGGAATTGAAGTGTCCTATCATTGCTTTGCATCCCCTCCCCTGTAAAACTCCAAAGTCTTCACATTGTCCTCTAAGCATTGATCTGAACCACTTCTCAACTTTATTGTTTTCCTCTCTCATGTTGTTCCAGACACAAAAATCTTTTGTTCCTATAATAACCCAGGCATGTCCTTACGTCACAGTCTTTGCACTTATTATTTCTTCTGCCTAAAATATTCTTAAAGCAACTATCCACATGACTCTCTCCTTCATGCTACTTAGGTCATCTAATTGTACATTTACAGTTGAGGGAAACAGATCAAGGAACATACCATATGACAGAAAGTGTGTATGACAATTTGTGACGCAGGCTAGATTAAAACTTAACGTTCCCAGACAAGTAAATAATCCACTATAACAACTTGCATCATAATATGTTAATTGATATTTATTTTAAGTTCATTCTTAATTTGAATTTACATAGAACTTTATGTATATTTTATAGTCTCATTTTTGTGATTGTTGCATGTCAGCTTAATTTTGATTCTACAAATAATAATATTTAATGATTGGAAGAAATCATAGAGATTAGACCAGCTTATTCCAAGGTTTAAAATCCACTCTAAAACAACTCCTATAAATACCATAGAGCTCATGAAAGCCATCAATGATGGGAAAATCACTACTTCATGAAGCAGCTTATTTCTTTTACTGGAAGCCCTGATGCAAAATTCTTCCTTATATTGAGGTGAAATTTAAATTCCTTCATTTTCCTCTTTGTTGTTGTTTAAGTGTAACTTAATGAGTGTATTATGCAAATTTTAAAACCTAATTTTACTTTTTTTTTTTTTTTTTTGAGAGAGAGAGTGTGGCAGAGGGAGAGAGAGAGTGAGGCTCCCTTTTGAGCAGGGAGCCCACTACAGGGCCCAATCCCAGGACCCTGGGATCATGACCTGAGCTGAAGGCAGATGCTTAACTGACTGAGCCACCCAGGCACCCCAAATTTTATTAATAATTTTAACTTAACTAAAGGTCAACACTGCTGTTATGGCCAATCTCTGAATGACTATAAGAATAGTTTCAGGTTGGTGGTGCCTGGGTGGCTCAGTCGTTAAGCATCTGCCTTCAGTTCAGGTCATGGTCCCAGGGTCCTGGGATGGAGCCCCGCATCGGGCTCCCTGCTCCGCGGGAAGCCTGCTTCTCCCTCTGCTGGTCCCCCTGCTTGTGTTCCATCTCTCCCTGCCTCTCTCTCTGTCAAATAAATAAATGAAATCTTTAAAAAAAAAAGAATAGTTTCAGGTTTATTTATTAGTTCTATCCCTCAGATATTGCTCACACATAATATCAAATTATATTATTAATTCTCCAGTCTCTAAAATTTTGCCCTTCTGCAAATCTCCTAGGAGATGAGATGCCATATGCAACAAATTGTCTAAGCTCAGGACATTCAGGAGCAACCCAACCTGCGTTCAGCTGACCTCAGATGCATGAGTGAACCCATTTGAAATCATCTGAACCCATCCCAAATCAGTCTATTCATAGATCTTTGTGATTGGGTGGTCGTTTTATTCTTCTATGCCACTGAGGTTTTGAGGTTTTGTGGTTATTTATTAAATAACATTGTGTGGCAATATATAAGTAATACAAATAGTTAAAAATTTAATTGGTAAATGAATTTTCATGTGATATAGACTAAAATGTGATGTTGAAAATAGAATATATATGTGTGTGTGTGTATATATATGAATCTTCTGCTCAAAATGATGGCTCTCTATACAAAATTTAAAAGGCAACCAGGTAAAATCCATTGGAATTTATGAATAGAACACACAGGTGACATTTATGTGCAGGAATTCTTTGAAAGTCTTTCATGCTTTAATTTATTCAATGGATATTTATTACCAGATAATATAGATGCAAAGATGTTGCCAACATATGTGTGCCAGGGAAAGCTATGGGAAATAGATTTAATCATTTCTTCATCAAAGGAAGTTTTTTCAAATTTGTTTTGCATAAGCATCAAAATGGGTGCTTGTTAAAAGTTGGGAATATAATAACCAATTTCAGACTCAAGTTTTTGTGTTCAGTTTAGAAATTGTTATGGCAAAGTGACTCCAGATGATTCTAATATATTTGGTTTTCAGGTTACATTTTGAGAAACACAGATTATAAAATGTACAAATAGACCTAAAATTTTAAAAAGACCATTGATGGAGCTCTGAAGAAGAAAACTGATATTTAAAATATAAGAAGAAAAGCAGTCAAAAACAAAATTGAAGAGGACTGTCTTAACAATGTTATTCAAATGTCAACTTTCAGTGAGGCCTTCCCTGACCACTTTATCAAAAATTTCAACCATCAAGTCTCTCTAAGACACTTTCTAGCCCCCATTCCTGCTTTATTTAAAAAAAAAATAAAAAAAATTCAGTTGCCTTAAATTTCTGTTATAATAGATATTATTCAATTCTAATAGAATATTAAAAAAAATATATTTTTCTTGGGTTATTACTGTGTTCTATGAGAGCAGGTATTTTGTTTACTCATTGTATTATCCCTACCCAGAACAGAATCTGGCACAAATTAGATTCTCATTATTTAATTGTTGAATAGTTAGGAGGCAGAAGGAAAAGCTGTGTTTTGTCTAGAAAATCTTTGTCTTTCCACAGCTAACAACCTTTGCACCCAGTTGTCATCAAAGCAAACTCTATATAGATGGGATGCTTCTCAAACAAGCTAAAGAATAAAGAGAGCAGAAATAACAAGATTAGCAGTACTTTCAGTTCTATACCTAGATGGCTTGCTGCCTATTATACTGATGTAACTGGAGAATAAGTTCATGAATGTTTTGAGATATTTTAAGCACAGATATTTTGGTAGGCTGAATTCCAAAATGGATCAACATTCATGACTAATCCCAGGAATGTGACTATGATGAAATGTCATATTTGTAATATTTCCAATATAATGAAAATTGCTAATCGTTTGACTTTGAGTAACTAAAAAGGGAGATTACCCAGAAGAGTGTAGTCTAATTACTTGAGATTTTAATTAAGTCAGAGAGCATTTTTTTGGTTGCAGAATAGGAAGTCAGAGAAAACTGAAGCATGGTAAGAATTTGACACAGCACTGCTATTTTGAAGATTTGGAAATCCACATGAGAAGAAATGACCCTAAAGGTTGATACAACAATGAGAACATGGTGGGTCCTTTTTTTTTGTTTTTGTTTTTTTACTCACATTTTTTAAAGGCAACAAAAATTATTGGAAACAGTAAAGAATAAAGTGCTAAAAATCCATAAATCAAAGAAGTTGAGACCCTTCCCAAGGTAAGTTGACAATATTCAGCCATTTTTTACTGGAGACATTTTCAAATTGTGGACAAGCATATATAATCTGGAAGGAAAATGGCAAAGAAGAAAACTTTTAGTAGTTCAATAAAGGTGATAACCTGGAAATTGAGGGGACACAAGAGATTGGGAAAATAGAAAACAAACCTTCCAAAAAGCAGAGTGAAATCACACCTGTGATACTTGTGAAACCAAGACGTGACAGAAAAGGCACTTATTTTGAAAACATCATCAGTAAGACATGTGTACAGTTGTGAAGCCAGAGGGGCAGGGGAAGGCTGTAGAGTTAGGCAGATCCTTGACTGGACAGAATTGAATCTCTTGTAATCTTTTGAGGTAAAGGATAGTGACTTGGAAAGCTCTGAATCCAAAGTTTGTGAGAGCCATATTTAGGAAAAAAGACAAGCCAAGTATATACAAAGTCTGATCAAGACTGCAACAAAGGCCAACTCATCTTAACTTCTGATTCAATTTAGGTGAAAATGTTAACTTTATTATGTGGAATATAATATCATCTAGAACCTCTAGAATTATGTCATTACACAGTGACTGGTACTACAAAAAGTTCTAAACAGGCTATGAATAAAATAAAATATGACCAACAATCAAGGAAAAGGGCAGAGACTAGACGCATTTATTAGCATGAACACCAAGGATCCATATATTAGAATTCACAAATAAATTCTTAAAAATTACTATGTTAAATGTTAAAGTGATAAGGAAAAATCTGTGTCCTAAGATGGCCAACCAAGCCAGAAAGGGAGTCCCAGCCCCTGCCCTGGGGCTCTTCTGGGTTCTTCTCTCTGTTCTGTTTCCTGTGTGGGCCAATCCAGGTTCCTCTCCCTGCCCCACTTCATGCACACACCAAGAGTGCCCAGTATGTGGAAATAGAAGTGTATAAATTATCCCCTTTGTTTGTGCTTGGGGCTCAGACCTTTGGAGATCACTCTCCTCTGAGCCCGCCAGTATTAAATAAACCTCCTATCCTCAAAGATCTCCGAGTGCCGCTTGGTTCTTCTGTCGGGCGGTCCAGTCCAGGTTCTGTAACAAAAGAACATAGTGGAAAAAATAGATGAAAAGTTAATGAAACTTACCAAAGTATTAGACTCTCAAAAAGAAAAAAGGAATAAGTTGACACTACAAACAGAAAATAAAATGTGATATCTGAAATAATGAATAGCAGATAGTTTTAAATGGACACATTTAAAACAAAACATCAGTTACCTAGGAGAAAGTCCATAAAAAATACACGAACTGAATAGTGAGAAAAAAACATAGAATAGAACAGAGCATATGAGATATTTTGGACACTCTTCAAAGGTCTATTATAATTATAATCAAAGTCTTGGAAGAAGAGAGAAATAATGGGGCAAAAGCAGTATTCAAAGGAATAATGGTTAAGAAGTTTTTTATGATAAAAGACTCATAAGTACAAGAAATCTAACTATACCTTAAGCAGTATATACAAAAAGAAAGTTTAACAAGGCAGGCACTTCACAGTAAAACTGCTGCAAAGAAAAGAATAAAAAAGTAAATCCTAAAAGCCAGCCAGAGGAAGAAAAATGCCTTGTCTTCAAAGAACAACCAACCATAAGAATGACAGCTGTCTTCTTACCGCTAATGATGGGAGTCAGAAAGCACTGGAATGACATCTTTGTATTTCCAAAGAAAAAGTACAGCCAACCTAGAATTCTCTAACAAGTGAATATATTCTTAGCCTTCAAAAATAAAAGTGAAATAAAGATGTTTGCAGACAAAGACTGAAGGAAGCTGTCAATAATAGGGACATAGTTAAAAATAAAAGTCTAAATTAAAACCAGATCTTCCTTCAGGCAGGAAAAAAAAAACTGATCTAAAATGTGAACATAGAGGGCGCCTGGGTGGCTCAGTTGGTTAAGCGACTGCCTTCGGCTCAGGTCATGATCCTGGAGTCCCAGGATCGAGTCCCATATCGGGCTCCTTGCTCGGCAGGGGCTCTGCTTCTCCCTCTGACCCTTCCCCCTCTCATGTGCTCTCTCTCTCTCACTCTCTCTAATAAATAAATAAATCTTAAAAAAAATTAAAAAAAATTAAATGTGAACATAGAAATATAGAATGGAATTAAAATCTACCATAAAAAGGTAAATAAATGAGTGAATATAAATGCTTAATGTACAAAACAATTATAGAAAAGTCCTGTGAAGTTTAATTTATATATAAAACAAAACACCATCACAACAATAATACAAAATGGAAATGGGTTTTAAAGATTCTAAGTTACTGGGCGCCTGGGTGGCTCAGTTGGTTAAGCGACTGCCTTCGGCTCAGGTCATGATCCTGGAGTCCCAGGATCGAGTCCCTCATCGGGCTCTCTGTTTGGCAGGGAGTCTGCTTCTCCCTCTGACCCTCCTCCCTCTCATGCTCTCTCTCATTCTCTCTCTCTCAAATAAATAAATAAAATCTTAAAAAAAAAAATAAAGATTCTAAGTTACTAGCAAAATAGGGAAAGTAGAAAAATAATTTTATTAGACTATAATGAGGCATCCATAATTTAATATTTATAAAAACCTATATAAATATTAATGTACAAGGGGCACCTGGGTGGCTCAGTCTTCAAGCATCTGCCTTCAGCTCAGGTCCTGGTCTCAGGGTCCTGGGATCAAGCCCTGCATCAGGCTCCCTGCTCAGCAGGGAGCCTGCTGGTCCCTCTCCTACTCCCCCTTCTTGTGTTACCTCTCTCGCTGTCTCTCTCTCTCTCTCTGTCAAATAAATAAATAAAAATCTTAAAAAAAATAAATATTAATGTATAAATCACAAGTTATTCAAGTGAAAAAATAAAATAATAAAAATAATAAATCTTAAAAGAAAAAAAAGTTTTTTTGCTCTTCAAAAGGCATCATTAGGAAAATGCAAAGGCTAAAGTCAGACTGGAAAAAACTAGCAATCCATTTAACAGACAAATAATATGTATCCAGAATATCTAAAAAGCTCTTAACACTTAATAACAGGAAGATGAACAGTCCAAAACAATGGGTGAAAAATTTGAACAAAAGCAGTTTATAAAATGAAATATATATATACACATAAATATATATATGCCAATAAATACATAAAAGGATATTTGACATATTTAGTTATCAGGAACATGTCAATTTAAACCAAACTGAGAATCTACTCCACTCCACTATGGTTAAATTGAAAATAAATAAAAAATCTAAATATACCAATTGTTGGTGGGGACATGAAACAACAGAATCTCTCATAAAATGTTGGTGGGAATGCAAAATTTTAACCTCTTTGGGTAAATCATTGGTAGTCATTTTTGAAGTTAAATATAAACCATTATTCTACTTTTAGGTATTTCCCCAAAAGAAATGCTAATGTTTTCATACACAAAGACTTGTGTGAAGAAGTTTATATTAACTCTACTTAATAATCATCAAAACATAAAGGTGAGTGGATAAACAAATTGTGGTATACCCATACAATAGGATTCTACTCTGAGTTAAAAAATAACAAACTAGTAATTTACATAACAATATGAATACATCTCAAAATCATTATGCTATATAAAAGAAGCCAGACACAAAATAATTCAGGTTGAAAGTTTCTATTTATCTGAAAATCAACCAAAAACAAATTTATTGATAATATGAAGTAGATTATTATTTCCTGGTACCAGAGGTATGAGAAGTTGATTGCAAAAGAAGCGTATGGTACTTTCTTGGGGTGAAGAAAGTGTTTTACATCTTTATTTTGGTGATAGTCAAGAGTATGTATATTTGTTAGAACTCATGAGACATACGGAAAATGGGTGCATTTAAAAATATAAATTAGGGGCACCTGGGTGGCTCAGTCATTAAGTGTCTGCCTTCGGCTTGGGTCATGATCCCTGGGTCCTGGGATCCAGCTACGCATTGGGCTCCTTGCTGGGCGGGAAGCCTACTTCTCTCTCTAACACTCCCCTTGCTTGTGTTCCCTCTCTCACTGTCTCTCTCTCTCTCTGTCAAATAAATAAATAAAATTTAAAAAATAAAAAAATAAAAATAGAAGTTATATCTCAATAAAGTAGATTTTTTTAATAAGACAACATGCATCAAATAGGAAACAATAAGCTGGTAGCTATAATCTTTGTTATAGTGATTATTTAATAAATGGAATGGATTTAATACTACAAGTAAATGGTTAAAAATTTATTTGTATATTGCTGAAGTGGGGGAAATTGGAGGGGTAGATGAACCATGAGAGACGATGGACTCTGAAAAACAAACTGAGGGTTCTAGAGGGGAGGGGGGTGGGAAGATGGGTTAGCCTGGTGGTGGGTATTGAGGAGGGCACATTCTGCATGGAGCACTGGGTGTTATGCACAAACAATGAATCATGGAACACTTCATCTAAAACTAATGATGTAATGTATGGGGATTAACATAAGAATAAATAAATAAATAAAAACATTTATTTGTATATTGCTTATTATTTTTTAAAGGATTTCTTTTTTTTTTCTTTTAAAGACTTTATTTATTCATTCATGAGAGAGAGAGAGAGGCAGAGGGAGTAGCAGGCTCCCCGCTGAGCAGGGAACCTGATGCGGGGCTCGATCCCAGGACCCTGGGATCATGACCTAAGCCAAAGGCAGACACTTAACCAACTGAGCCACCCATGTGCCCTGTATATTGCTTATTAAACACAGACTTCAAATATAAGAAGACAGAATATTGACAGTAAAGTGTTGAAAAACAACCTCAACAAATTTCAAACAATTTAAATCATGCAGACTTAAAGACACTTTATAAAAGAGTATATTCATATGGTCTGGCTGAACATATGACTACTCAATCATGCAGTGTAGTTTTTATTGCTACTATAAAATATTGCCACAAATTTAGTGACTTTCAATAACACAAATGTATTATCTTACAATTCTGTAGGTTAGAAGTCCATCAGGGGTCTCAATCAAGGTGTTGGCAGTGCAGAGTCCCTTTCTGGAAGATCTAGAGAATCATTTCCCTGCCCTTTTCAACTTCTCAAACTGTCCCCATTGTTGGCTCTTGGACTTCTTTATTCATCTTCAAAGCCAGCCAGTTTGCATTCTTCTTTAAGTGTACTTCTGTAATCACATTTCCCTTCCACTCTGAACTCAGCCAGGAAAAGCTCTCAGATTTTAGGGATTCTTGTAATTAGGTTGAGCACACCTGAATAATCCGGGATAATCTCCCCATAGTAAGATCCTTAATTTAATCATACCTTTTTGCCATGTAAGGTAACATATCCACAGGTTTCAAGGATTAGGATGTGGACATCTTTAGGGGGCATTATTCTGTCTAACACATCCAATAAATCCAATGCAAGGTTTATATCTGACAAAAAGCATACATGTGTTAACCAAAAGATAAGTACTGGAGTGTTCAGAACTACACTATGTATAATAACTACACTACAAACTGCCCAAATGCCTATCAGAAAAAAAAAATGGATCAAAATTGTATTATTTCAATGGAATATAATATGGAATAGAATGCTGCGCCAGAATAGTGTAGAACAATAACAAAAAACATCCTTAACTTTGTATAAACATATGGGTGAGTTAGAGAGACATAATGTTGAGCCAAAGAAGTCAAACACAAAAGAGTATCTATGCATCTTTTATTAAAGTACAAAAACAGATAAATCTAATTTATGCTATGAATGGTCAGAATAGTAATTATCTAAGAACTGATGCAGTATAAATGAGGTCTGTTAATATTGTTTCTTGGTATGGATGTGTATTGAACAGGTCTGTTCAATTTGTGAAGTTTCAGAGAGCTCACTTATTTGCACAATATGTGTTTATTATAGTTTAATAAAATATTTATAGTCTTTAAAAAATCATATATACTTTAGATCAGTTTTCAGCACAAATAATAATGTATGCCATTTATTAAGCTGTTACAATGTATGAAGTGCTATGGTAAATACTTCTATTTCTCAAACCAACCCTGCAATTTTGGTGTAACTGTCATTTTTCTGTGAGTATAAATAACATGACCAATGTAAAACAGACAATGGCTGAGCTCAATTAAAAACCTTACAAATTTGATTTCCAAAGTCATGTTTGTTCAGATAGATACACAGATAAATAAATAGATAAATAGATAGATCTTGAATGTATTCCAATATATTTAAATATTGGAATTACTAGAAATCTAAAAGTTCCATAGATTATATAGATGTAAATATCTATCTATATACATATATGTGCATTTTAAATGTATTTAAATATCATATTTGCTAGAAATGTAAAAGTTCTATAAAGTCAATTACAGAATAATCACCTCCAAAGATGTCCATGCTCTACTCCCTGGAACCTATGAATATGTTTTCTTACATGACAAAGGCGGAGAGAGATTAAATTTGCAAATGGAATTAAGATTGCTAATCAATTGACCTTAAAATAAAAAGATTATCCTGGAATACTTGGGTGGGCCCATTGGAATCACAAAGTGCTTTAACGTGAAGGAGGAAGGCAGAAAGGAGGGACAGAGTCAGAGATGTGAAGATGCTCCATTGCTCTGTTAAAGAGGCCCTCCCCTCGCTCCCCCTCATAGGAAATGAAGGTGGCCTCCAGTAGCTGTAAAAGACAAGGAAACATTGTGCCCTAGAGCTTCCCGGAGGAACACAGCCTTGTCTATACCTTGATTTTAGTCCAGCAAGACCCATTTCAGACTTTGGATGGCCAGAACTATAAGATAATAAATTAATGTTTTAAGCCATGAAATAAGTGGTAATTCATTATAGTAGCAATAGGAATAATGCACTAAGTTCATACTATAGAAAATTTGAAGTGAAAGCTTTACTGGCATTACCCTAGTTACCTGTATGCCTCCATCCAATATATAAGGCAATTCTCTCTGGAGAAAAAAGTTCACAACTCAAAGAATTTTAGATAACCCTTTAGTTAAATATTTGAAACAATCTGAGAAATAGTGGTTTTCTGTGGCATGTGACTTACTGAAGAAGGCAGTCCATTGTCTCTAATATTAGAGAGAGTTATGTTGGAGTTTGGGCTACATGAAAAGAACCCTACATTGTGAAAAAGATTAAAAATTGTAGAACCTGGAGTTGATTGATAATCAATTGACTTAAACAAGTTGCAATTAGAACACTTATAGCAATAGCTAACAATTCAAATAAATATTTCTATAAATAGGCTATAATATTCCTTGAATGTTCTATACTCTGAATAGCAGAGCCCTCAAGTTATTTCAAATCCAAAGTTGTAAATCTGTTAAATACAGAGTATAATGCAAACTTTGCACACTTTAATATAGCTAAATGATTCATAGATGAATATAGTCAAAATGTTCTGGTGTCCATTAAACATTAAAAGTGTTTTAGATTAGAGGATTGGTCAAATTGGAACAAGGAGGTATAGGTATGGGATGCCTGGGTGGCTCAGTCGTTAAGCGTCTGCCTTCGGCTCAGGTCATGATCCCAGGGTCCTGGGATTGAGTCCCACGTCGGGCTCCCTGCTCAGCGGGGGGGGTCTGCTTCTCCCTCTCCCTCTGTCTGCCGCGCCCGCTGCTTGTGCTCTGTCTCTCTCACTCTCAAATAAATAAATAAAATCTTAAAAAAAAAAAAAAGGTATAGACATTACTAGCAGGAAACAGCTCCACTCCAGGGGTAGCAGCTCCACTCCAGGGGCAGTGTAGGAGGCAAGTTTAGGATGTTTGAGCAGTCAACATTTAACTATCGCCATGGTCAACCTAAACAAGAAGTCAGCCATGGAAATATAGCTAAAGTTGTAGATTCTGGAAGAATCACATGAATAATATAGCTTGATCTTATGGTCTGGAAAAAAAGTGAAAAGTAATGTTTCAAACTCAAATATCCTACTATAGAATGCATAATTTCATAGAGGAATAAGAATTATTAATATGTAGAGTGGTCATAAAATACATCAGGAAGAAAATGGCTTATTTA
The DNA here is from genome assembly GCF_011800145.1 of Mirounga leonina. NCBI lineage: Eukaryota > Metazoa > Chordata > Mammalia > Carnivora > Phocidae > Mirounga > Mirounga leonina. Next base: position 6,792,203 of record NW_023270447.1, read on the forward strand.
TCTCTATGCTATGATACTATTTAGACTCCCAATGGTATGTGAAGAAGTGCAATCTGTCTGAAAGTTACAATGTCTAGATGTGACCTTCACAAATTTAATTTCTTTTGTTCTTCTGAGGAACTGTCTTAAATTTTTAACTGCCCTACTTGTCAGCACCACCTGCCTGTACTTTGTTAGCCCCCAGAAGGTTCATTTCACTGATCACTTCAGAAACATAGAGTCTTTTTCATTGAAAGGGAACATACTTTTTCCCCAAAGGGACAATGGTAGTGCTACCTCATCATTTACCTGAATAGTAGGAAAAGATTAACCAATTCTAACACTGGGCTGAGGAATCATGCACATCAATTTAATATAAATAAAGAAAGACTTAAACATACACTCCACAGAAAAAAATTAAAAAAAAAAATATATGAAGACTGTAGATTGCAAAGCTAGGATATTCAAATTAATAGAAACACCTTATAAATTGAACAAAAATGGCAGAACTGAGGAAGGATATAATGCTCAAGTTATAATTTATGTGGAGCAGAAGCATAATCCTTGTACTGATAAACTTAATTAAGACTTGATTATAATACATATATATGTGTGTATATATATATATATATATATTTAGTCTAAATTGAACTGAAGTGGAATGATCTTATCTAGCTATTGGAATATCATTATTATTGAACTTGAAGTAATTATTTTATTACTTCTATGTCATTTATGAAAATGAATAAACACAATGTTTTTGTATGTCTTCATGGTAATGCTTCTTTTCAGTTCTCACAACTCATAAGGAGAACTGAAGGGAGAAATACCACAGAAGGTGAAGCTGAGGGCAATTTTTTTCCACAGAACTATTTCTTTTTAATTTGAGAAGAAAATGAAGTCAAAAGTGTCCTCTTTTGAAGAAGTAATTTATATAAGAATTAAAAAGGGTAATCAATAAAAATGTTTTTGGGTAGAGAGTTGGGTGTGCTCAGGCCCTGGGGCCTCAATCCAGCCCCTTCAAAGATGTTGCCCGAGGATTTTGGTCTTGCTATAAGAAAGAATTCAAGGACAGACACAACACAGTGGATGAGCAGTATAAGCATGAAAGTTTATTAAAGTGAAAGTACATTCTCCGGGTGTGAGAGCGGGGAGCTCCAGGGAAAGCTGCACCCACGGGGTTTGAGTTGCTGTCTTCTATTGACAATTGCTAACAAAGGGGTGAAGTATTCATTTTCTTGAGGCAGGCTGGGATTCCTTGGAAGCAGGGTGGTTTCTTCCAGGAAAGGGGTTATGCGCTTTTTCTTCCTTATTTGGTCAGGGGTTCTCTGTCATGGCACCTTAGGGAGGAGATTTTAGTAAGATAATGTAGTATAATTAAGGAATAATGTGAACTTTGGCCTGCCTACTTTGTCAGTCATCTTGGGCCTGCCTGGTTTGATCTGGTTTCTTGTGGTTTTATTTTGGAGTGTTGCCAGGACAGGCCCCTGCCTTCCTCCTAGTTGGCCATGATTTGCTGGCTTCTAGGCATCTTGTTAGAACCTGTTAGAACTCTAACAAAAATGGTTTTTTTCTTACAGATATTTATATTTTGCTCTATCAGATGAAGAATATTCATACTTCATATCCAAATATCTATATATAGATATATTTCTGTTAATTAATAGGGGAAGTTTAAGTATCAATGTCTCAAATGATAAGACAACAATTACAGTTAGAAGCTATCAGTATTAACTACCTCAGTGTAAAATAAAAAAGCAGATAAATTCAACACCAAAAACATATGGACCAGGTTGACATTCATGGAACATGGAGCATTCAAATTTTAATAAGATGCTGAACAAGCTACCCTTCCTGCAACCCAGGAGGAAATCAGAAAATTTTGAGAAATGTTCTGAATTAATATGTGAGATGAGAGTAGATAGAGGCTTTATCCTGGGGCAGGAAGCAGGCTATGAAAAGTAAGATAAGAAAGAAATTGGTGGAATTTGCTTCTCCCCAGCCATTGCCCTGGAAGAATGAGTTACATCCCATATTAGCAGTAACTCAATCCTTCAGTGCTATGTACTCCAGAGTAAAATCAGGGCTGTAGGAAAGCCCTGTAAAAGTGAAAAGCTGAGAAAAACAGCGGGGCTAGCTAGATGAAGACATGTGATTCTCTTCCCTCTCCAAATCCTCAGAGCCTTGTGAGTTACAACCTATGAGTGTTTCAGCTTCAACTGTGTATTCTTTGAAAACAAAGATCTGATTTGAGGAGTTATTTTCCAGGATTTGAAATGATAAACTATTCTGATGCTGGGGGTGGTGGGGTTCAAGGGTTCCTATATAGTTTCCTACACCTTGAATTCATCAAGCTGACCTAGACTGCCATCTGACCTACCCCCAATACTCAAAAATTCCATCAAGAGAATCCATGCTTTGCCTTAAAGTTCTTATAAAGCTGTAAAATTGATGAGGACAACACATTATGTTTCTTGGAAGGTCTATTGTTTAAGAGAGGCGATTTGTAGGACATATCCTTGAGATCCTTAGGGGGACATTTTTCCAACAGAACAGTTCCCTGAGGAACCATCTTATGCCTTTCTGACATTTTATATAGTCCCGTTCTGCACTTCACCTTTGCTCTAAAGCCTTTTCTTAATTTGAAAACATGGGAAAGCCTGGAAATGTGAAACTTAATTTTTTTTTAACTCAGTAAGTACTGTGCTTTTCTATTTCTTATAAATTTTACTTAAAAATGGAATAATTAATTTTCAGCTCATCTCTCTCTCTTCTATCATTTTATCATAGCCAGTGAAAAACTTCAAGTGGTGCTTTAAACATTTTACCTTGAAATCTCCTTAGTTGAATCACCCAGATCATTAGTAACATTTTCTATTTTTCAGGTGACCATAGGTGACAGGGTTTTTTTTCTCTAATTCCTACTGACTACCTAATTAAAATCCTACCTCCTCCAGGTTCTAATAGCATGTTCTTCACATTCTTTTAAGCCTCTACTGATCTCTTCTTTACCAACAGCAAGCTTCTGCTAAATGACTTCCTGAGTCCTTTCCACTTTTACTGGCGCTCTCCAAATATTGCTCCTTTCACCCAACCACCTGGTCTTTAAGACACTTCTACATCTTTTAAGTTTTTGCTACAAAAGAACACACTTCCAAATACCAAGAAAACCACCCTCGAACTTAGAGGCATTAAAAAAACACACACATTTTTTTTTCTCATAAATATGCAATTTTGGCAGGGCTTAGCAAAAGAATATTTCATTTCCACTCAACTCAGCACAAGATGACAAATTAAAATATATGGTTATAATTGTCGATCATTGTGCAAAATGTTCCCCTTGCACATCTATCAGTTTTGTTTCATGTATTGTAAAGCTCCTTTGTTATATGTGTGACCATTTAGGATTGTTACATCTTCTAGATTAATCGATCCCCTTTATGATTAGGATATGACTTCCTTTATCTCTGGTAAATGTCTCTTCTCTGAAATCTGCTTTAATATTAACACGTCCACTCCAACTTTACCTTTGAACTATGTATGTCTTTATATTTAAGTCTCCCTTTTTCTATTCAATCCAATAAATAATCTGGGCTTGGACTGCTTATATTTAATATGATTACTGACATGGCTAGGTATAGAGCTATCATCTGCTGTCACCTGTTCTTTTCCTCCCTTCTTGGAAATTAATTCAATATTTTTATGATTCCATTTAGTTTTTTTTTCTTGGCATATTAGTTATAATCCTTAGTTTTGTAATTATAGTGGTTTCTTTAGAGATCATAGCATTCTTCATTGAGCTAACAGTTCCGTTCTAAGTGATACGACACGACTTCAAGATAGTGTAAATACTGAACCTTGCAAGTGTATGCTCTGATTTCTCATCTCCCTGTCTTTGTGTTTTTTGTGCGTGTGTGTGTGTGGTGGGGGGGGTTATAAACTTTATATATACATATGCTCTAAATTCCACAGTGAATTTCTGTTATTTTTATGTAAATACTATTTTATTTTAAATAATACATTACCTTAAATAGATTTAAGCAATAAAAATATATATTATAGATTTAACGAAGTAGAGAGTATTTCTGATGCTCTGCTTCCTTTTATGTAAAACCATATTCACATCTGGTGACATTTTCCTTCTTCTTGCTGTATTTCCTATACATTTTTTTTCCTATACATTTCAGACGTGAGCTTCAGGGAATGAATCTTTTACTTTTCGTATGTTATCAATCACCATCTTAAAGTTATTTATTTTTGAAATATATATATTTTCACTGGGAATGGTTTTAGGCTGGCAATTTTTTTCTTTCAGATGTTTAAAGTTGTTGCTCCACTGTCTCCTCATTGGCATCATTTTTGATGAGAAATCCGTTGTCATCTTTATCTTTATTCCCTTGTATGTAATGCATCTTTTGCTCTGGCTGCTTTTATTATTTTCTACTTATCACTGGATTTCAGTGATATGCTGATGTTTGCTTCATGCTTCTTGTGTTTAAGGATTATTGTGGTTCTTGGATTTGTGCTTGTCATTTTCATCAGTTTTGGAAAAAATTTTCCTGTTGTGTTTGCAATTAGCCCCCTCCACAGGTAGAAGACTTCAATTACATGTGTTTTAGGCCACTTGGAGTTGTCCCACTGCTCACTGATGCTCTTTACTTTTTTATTCGTTTTTAAATTTCCATTTATCATTTTGGATAGACTCTACTGGTATGTCTTTAAATGCACTATTCTTTTATCCTGTAATGTCTAAGCTGCCATTAAGCCCATCAAGTTCATGTTTCATGTCAAATTATGTAGTTTCATACCCAGAAATTTGATTTTAATTTTTTTATATCTTTCTTGTCTTTTCTTACCATATTCTCTTTTCTTTAACTTTTTGAACAGTTATAGTGTTTTAAAATGTCTGACTGTTTGTTCTATTATCTGTGTTACTTTTGAGTCAGTTTCTCTTAATTACTTTTATCACCATTCTGGCTTGATTTTTAATATTTCTTAGGACAGCAAACCATTTTTTATTGGATGCCAGACACTGTGGATTTTACCTTGTTGAGTGATGGATATTTTTGTATTCATTTAAATGTTCTTGAGTGGTAATTCAATATTACTGTAAATGTTGTTGGGTAAAGTTAGTTTGATCCTTTGGGGTCCTGCTTTAAAAAATAAATGTAAGTGAAAGTAGACTAATTTTCTCTACTACCGATGTAAAGCCCTTATGAATACTCTGCTCTTGACCTCATGAATTATGAAATTTTCCAACCTGCCTAATAGAAATAGTCACCATGCCCAACCCTATGTGAGTGCCAAGCTCTGTTCCCTCTAATCCTCTCATTTGGTTCTTTCACTGGATTTGGGCAATTTCCTTATACATATGCACAGATCAGTACTCTACTGAATGCTCAGAGGGCATTGTCCACAGATCTCGGGAATTCTCTATGCAGGTCCCTCCTCCCTGGCACTCTGCCCTGAAAATAATAGTTGCCTGCATTTCCTCAGACTCTCCATGTCTTCAACTCTGAACGTTTGCTGGATTTTGCCTAGGTTCCTTTTCCCTGTGCATTTCCTGGAAATTCTCTTCAGGCAGGAACCTGAGGCAATAATAGATCTCAACTTTTTGTCTCCTGTTTCTCAGGAATTACTGTCCTTTGTTGTTAGATGTGCAGTGTTTTGCAAACCATCATTATATATATATATAGTCTGCTTTTCTCTTGCTGTTTCAGGTGGGAGAATAACTTGGCCCCTTTTATTCCCTTTTGGTTGATTTATTTCATCTCTTCTCTTTCAAAATTAACTCAAGATAAAACAAAAAAGCAAAGAACTCTCCTCAAACCTATAAACCTTGTGTATTTAAGTAACTGTTATATCTCTTTTCCCTCAAATTCTTGGATTCTTTAGTCATTTTCACTACTTTTTCACTTTCCTCACATCCATGGCCATCACTCCACTGACTTCATTATTTCCAAGGTCATAATAGATATAGATACCCTTATTGCTAAATATAATTGACATTGATCTGCCCTTACCTTCCTTGATTCTTGCAATAACTGAAACAATTGACCATTCTTTAAAACATCATATCCTTTGATAGTCTTTCTACTTTCCTGAACATTCTGTATCTTTTGTGAATCTTTATGAACTTACCTGTCTTTCCTTTAATTGCATCATCAGGGTTCTTCACTAGATCTTCATTTTCCCTCACATTTTACAGTGAACATTTGCATTTCATCCACTTACCATAAAATGATGATTATCAATTTATGTTGATATGCTATCCTTGTTTCTCATTTGTTGCTTCTGATATGACTACAAACCTGAGAAATAGCAATTACTATTACCTTTTTCCTTTTCTACTCATTTATAGTTAATAACCAAGTCTGAAAATCTGGTTTCTAAATTTCTGTCAAATTCTTCCATATGAATTCCATGTAGCTTTTAAAATCCATCATTATTCCTTGAATTGCTTAATATGAATCTTCCGAAGTAATATCTTTGCCTCCAGTTTTATATTTCTTTAACTTATTCTCTACATTGTAGCCAGAGTTATCTTTCTATAACAGCTGTTTGATCATTTCTCTACCCTCCTTAAAACCTATTGCTTTTAGGTAAATACCCAGATCACTATATCTGGTCTAAAAAAACTTTCCATGGTATGAACATTCCTCATGTTTTCATCATATCTTATAAGTGACCTCTCTTTTCAATCTATATTCACTAAATTTAGTGACTTCAAACACATGCTTTATCTCATTTTCATTCCTATGCACTTATATTTGATATGCCTGATCCTGATCACTGTCTGATCCTGTCATCTTTTATCTTGCAAATACCCATTCATTTCTCATGTTGCAGACTCCTCCTCAAGGCAATCCTCACTGATGCTCAGAACCCCATTAAATGACTTTCTATGTATTCATGTAATATACTTGGCTTCACATATCATATTGTATATCATTTGACTAATTGCCTTTTCTTCCCTGTTTTGCTTCAGTAAAGGTAGACACTGTACTTATTTTATTTGATGTTGTAAATACAGCACATGATGCAGTACCTACCACATAGATATCCCTCAATAAATATTTTTATTTATCAAAAAGTATTTAACATCTGCTATATGTCAAAAATTGTTCTAAGCACTTATGTTACTTTGATGACAAAAATCACTGCCTCAGCGTCACCTGGCTGGCTCAGTCGGTAGAACATGTGACTCTTGACCTCAAGGTTGTGAGTTCAAGCCCCACATTGGGTGTGGAGCCTACTTAAAAAAAAAAAAATACTGTCTTTATGGAATTCACATTCTAACTGGAAACACAGACAATGAAAAATAAGCATAATAAAAGATATTGTTATATTATGTTGTAACATTATAAACATAGAAAATAGAAAACCAAACAAACCAAAATTTAGATCATTATAAGATCAGGGAAAGAGAATGGGTGAGGTAGAGAGGAATTCCACATAGTCCTCACTGAAAAGGTGAAAATCAGCAAATATCTGAAGGAGTTGAGATATTTATCTATGTATATATCTAGGGGAAAGGTGTGCTAGAGAGAAAATATCGGTAGAAAACAAACACTTAAAATTAGATTATGACTGCTGTGTTTGAAAAAATAGCACTCATAGTGCTTGGAGGAGAGATAGCAAGAGAAGAAATCAGAAAGGTAACAGAGATCACATAATTTAAGGACTTTAACTTTTACTGAATGAAATGGGAAACCATTGCAGAATTCTCAACTGAGAAACCATATAATCTTACGTATGTATTTTAAGAACTACTCTGACATTTGTGTTGAAAATGAACTTCATAGGTATAAAAGTAAATATATATTTCCATCCTAAAAGGTATATTAACTTTCTATTGTTCTGACAATAAACTAATACAAACAGTGTCTTAAAACAGTTACAGTTCTGTTACAGTTCTAGAGGTTAAAAATTCTAAAGAAGTTTTATTAGGCTAAAATCAATGTGTTATAAGGGCTGTGTTCCTTCTGGAGGCTCTAGGGGAGAATCTATTTCTTGTCTTTTCCAGCTTCTAGAGGCTGCCTGTATTTCTTGACTTGTGGCCCCCTTTCAGGTAATGGCATCACTCTGACCTCTGCTTCCATTATTACATCCTCTGTGACCCTGACCCTCCTGTTCTGTCTTATAATAACTTTTGTAATTACATTGGACCCACCCACATCATCCAGGACAATCTCTCCATCTCAAGATTCTTAATTTAATGACATATTCAAAGTCTCTTTTGCCATGCACGTAACAAAAGAATAGATTTGGGGTATTAGGAAGTTGACATCTTTTAGGAGGGGTATTATTTTGCTTACCACAGAAGGCTAGCCTAGTAAGCTAGGAAAGACTTTGTGGATCGGACCAGAGCTGTAGAAATAGTGCAATAGAAAGATGGATACCCAGATGTAGAAATAGATATAGTTTTTATTTAAGTATGACAAACATTGGGTAAAGTATAAGAATCTTAAGTGTATATTTGATGAATTTTAATAAATATAAACATCTACTTAACACCTCTTGGATTGTGTTATAAAGCATTTTCAGAATTCCACAAAACCCTTTCATTCCTTGCCCCCATAAACTATTCTCCTCAAAACAAACACAAACACTCCACTACTTTTGTCATCTATTAACATAGATTTGTTTTTCTTATTTTGAAATGTATGTAAACTAGACCATTCATAGTTTCTTTTCTTGTGTCATTTTCAATTTTAGAATTATATCTTGGAGATTCATCCATGTCATCACTGAATAGTATTACATGGCATAAATATATGACAATTTATTAATTATATTCAGATTTGGGCTTTTATGACTAAGCGTGGTATGAACATTCCTGCATGGATCTTGTGGTGAATGTGAACTGAAACCCCCTCCCACACCATAAAAATCAATTCCACGTGGATTATAGACCTAAAAAGAGTAAATATTCTACAAGTAAACTAGAGAGTACCGTTACCACCCTATAGAAAGGTTTCTAAGCTAGAAATCAAAAATAATAATCATGAACAAGAGGCTGGATAAATTGGTTATATTTCAAAATTAAAGGCAACAGGATTTCATAACAAAGGGAACATGGATTGTGAATGAGAGAGAATCACGTTTGCTCCTAGATTCAGCATGAGTAATTAGAAAAGTAGAATTCAGACAGACAATTTTGAGCTAAGTTTTTGGAGCCAGGCAGCCATTTAATTTTGGATGTATTGAATTAGGTATGTCTCTTAGATACTCAAGGGGAGATATCAGATAGACAACTTGCTATAGGACTATGGTGTTTATAGGAGATGTCTCAACTAAAGATCTAACATTGGACAAGAGAATGTGTAGAATCCCAAGATGGTATGAGGAGATAGAGAAGAGAAAAAAAATCAGGGAACATAAATCCAAAATATTCCAATGTTAAGAGGCCTAAGGGGGAGGGAGGAGGAGAAATCAAAAAAGATCAGTAAAATAAAACCAACTAGTCCTCCAAGGTAAGAGAAGAAATTTAACATTGTCTCTAAGGAGAGATTAAACGTTGCTTTGTGCTAAATAAGATAAAGTCTGACATGGGGCGCCTGGGTGGCTCAGTCGTTAGGCGTCTGCCTTCGGTTCAGGTCGTGATCCCAGGGTCCTGGAATCAAGCCCCGCATCGGGCTCCCTGCTCCGCGGGAAGCCTGCTTCTCCCTCTCCCACTCCCCCTGCTTGTGTTCCCTCTCTCGCTGTGTCTCTCTCTGTCAAATAAACAAATAAAATCTTAAAAAAAAGAGAAAAAAGATAAAGTTTGACAGTGTGAGGATTGTGGTTATGTTTATAAAAATAGTTCCAGGGTGCCAGGGTGGCCCAGTCGATTGAGTGTCCAACTTGGTTTCAGGTATGATCTCAGGGTCATGAGATCGAGCCCCGTGTCAGGCTCTGCACTGAGCATTGAGTCTGCTTAAGATTCTCTCTCTCCCTCTGCCCACGCCCCATGTTCACTCTCATTCTCTCTTGCTCTCACACTGTCAAATAAACAAATCTTAAAAACACAAAAATAAAAACAGTTTCAATGGAGGAGTTGCTGCAAAATCCTGTTTGGGAATACTTACTGGACAATGAGACTAAAAGAATTAAAGACAGTGAATATAATCAGTGGCAGTAAAGAAATGGGGTGTTCTTTGGTTGAAGAAGTGTGTTCGGAGAAGCTTTTTCTATAGTGAAAAGATGATAGGGCTTTGGATATCGAAGTACTAGTGTGGTGGGAGAAGTGTTAGTTAGGTTTGTGAAGTGAGTGAATTGTAAAGATAGGAGATGGTTATCAGGGGTGAGATGTAGATTAAGGAGCAACTGGAATTTTTGGTAAAGAAAAGATGTAGTTTATGAGCATGGAAGTATAAGGCTGATGTAGAGTACTGGATCATTGGTGGAGGGGAGTTCGTGAGACAAGAATCTAGGATATGGAAGATTTATCTATGATGTGTATTTGGAAAGTACCCCGCATGTCTATGAGACTAGTATTGGAGAGAGGGACAGTGAGGCAGGCCCTAAAATTCACTAAATAATAAGGACAAATGATCCAAGGGTTAGTTAGGAAGAACAGTGAGGGCTGGTTACTTATATCATCTAGTGGTGTGAGATTCAAAGTTGGATAATTTAGAAATAAATAAAGAACAAAATTCAGAAAGCAGAAATGAGCTAACAGGACACTTAGAGCACCTGAGGGCCCCTGGAACAGGTGCTATAGGAGGAAACAGCCACAACATCGGAGGGCTTCAGGGACATAGTATCCTTATAGGAGATACAGATAGGGAAGGCCAGGTTTTTATTAGATCAGTAGATTAAGGGAGAATTCAGAGAAGAAGTTAATAATACAGCATAGAGAGCAAGATTCAAGTTTGAGTGTGGGGTGAATACAGGGGACAGAATCAGGGATGTACAGGGCTTCAAAGGGATTGGATGGGAGTATGAGTAGCAAAAGATGACCTGGGATTCAGGGGCCTGCTATATTCATGGTTAAAAGCAAGGAATAAGATTATGATGATGTTAGTCCTGATGGATTCAAGGAAAATATCAGTGAGAAATTGAGTGAAGATACTTAGCTCGGGAACTGATGGTGGCAGTAGAAAGACCAGGCCTCGTGCACATGGTCATCTTTGTTCCGCTCTCACCCACACTCTTCAGCCCTCATTAAGGGGGGAGATGAATGACTTAGCTGTTCAGAAAATTTATCTTTTTTTTTAAAGATTTTATTTATTCATTTGACACAGAGAGAGAGAGAGAGAGAGAGAGAGAGAGCATAAGCAGGGGAAGCAGCAGAAGGAGGAGAGGGAGAAGCAGGCTCCCTGCTGAGCAGGGAGCCTGACGCGGGCTCGAACCCAGGACCCTGGGATCACGACCTGAGCCAAAGACAGACGCTTAACCATCTGAGCCACCCAGAAAATTTATCTTTGAAAGAGGAAAACCTACACAGTATTTCAAATCCAATGGAATGTGATTTCATAGAAGGGAAGTGAGATATTCTAAAAGATCAGTAGCTTTTAGGCTGCTGTAGTATGTCTATTATTATCTCCCATTTAATGTGAGAAAAGGTTTGTACCAGTGTATCCTTGGAAACCGCCATGAATAAGCATTTCAGGGAGGGCAGTCAGCTTAACAAGCCACTGCGTTACACAGAAACTTCTTAGAGAAAACATTTCTAGTACAGAGAGGTCAGCTCCGTTTCCTAGGTGGCACATTCTTCTTGATTCATCGTGGGGAATATATAATCTCTCCTCCAAATCAATAATACAACTGTCTGGGGTGAAGAAGAAGCAACGGTATAACATCTTAAGACCAACCAGGGAACATACCCAATGAAGAAGTGATGGATGAACTGCAGAATTCTTTCTAAATGATGCTTTGGAGGTGAGCTTCTCTGTCTCCTCTTACAAGCTATATTTAAAAGAGTGCATGGAAATATGTGATGTTTATAAAGAATAAATGAGTAATACAGTAATATAAAGAAAAAATGAGAATGTGGTGATGGAAGAAATGTCACCATGATACCAAAGACCATGGAAAGTGACAAGATTAAATCACAAAGAAATAAAAATTAGAAGAAAGAGAACTGAGATGAAATGATTGGCCACAAGCAGTGTTAGTCAAGGAAACAAAAGGAAAAAGAATGTCTATATATGAAACTGTCAGACTGAATGGAAACACTGTTATTGGTTTCTAAGTTTTGTGTGAGTGTGGATGAAAATGCCAAAGTCAAAGCAGCCAGCCAATTATGGAGTTCATAGACAACTTGAAAGGGAAGCAATTTTGAGAAAGTTTGTTTTGAGGAGGATCTTGAAAAGTTATCATTTCCTAGCATAAAAATATCTTCAGGGCAATTATCAAAAGAGGGGTTAGATATCATTACAAAAAAGAAAAGTTTAGAGAATTGAGATAAGCTTGTTATCTTTGTATTATTACTCTTTGTTATTTGTAGGTATTTTCCATCCCCTGAGCAGAACAGACAATTTAAATATTAACAACTAGAACATTCATCAGAAAATTCTGGAAGTGGAAGAAATAACACCGAACTAAGACACAGCAAGGACAATTGAAACCATATGACACATTAAAACAAAACAAAAACAAGGACGACTGGGTGGCTCAGTCATTAAGCGTCTGCCTTTGGCTCAGGTCATGGTCCTGGGATCCAGCCCCACATCGGGCCCCCTGCTTAGCGGGAAGCCTGCTTCTCCCTCTCCCACTCGCCCTGCTTGTGTTCCTTCTCTTGCTGTGTCTCTTCAAGTAAATAAATAAAATCTTTAAAAAATAAAACAAAAACAAAAAAAATACCTTTATGTTCTTTCCAGGCAAAAGAATGACCCGTTATGGTAATTTGGAAAAAAAAAAGATGAATATTATATCATAATTATACTAATTTAGAAAATTAGAGAGTTTGGAATCACATGAAAATACTAATGCTTATCACATGATAGCTTATACAACATTTAGAGATTATTATTATCTTCAAGCAGTAAAAAATAAGTATTAACAGCTGTTTTTTGTGTGTGTGTGTGTTTTTTTTTTTTTTTTTTTTGAGAGAGAGAGAATGAGATAGGGAGAGAGAGCATGAGAGGGGGGAGGGTCAGAGGGAGAAGCAGACTCCCCGCCGAGCAGGGAGCCCGATGCGGGACTCGATCCAGGGACTCCAGGATCATGACCTGAGCCAAAGGCAGTCGCTCAACCAACTGAGCCACCCAGGCGCCCTATTAACAGCTGTTTTATTCTTGGAACTGTTTTAGGTGGTCTAGGAATACAAATATTACCAAAAATATATTATTACTCTCACAGAAGACATGTGCAGCTCCAAACGAAGCTATGTTCAAGCTTAGGAAATGAGTACAGTAGTGGAAAAGTTAAGTGACCATTTTGTGCATGAAATTAAAGGTAACTGGGAGATCTTCACATTAACGAGTCTGGTTCAGGGGCTTACACAGCGTAGGCAACGAAACGTGTAGAGGCCCAGAGGAAAAACCAATACGATATGTGAATGTGTGCTTCGATACACGTAGCACATCATATATGAGAAGCAGTTTGGAATAAAGTGCACTGTATTTGTACTTCAGTACTGATTATTCTTTTTTTTGTTTTTTCAGAGCCACTATACTGCTGTATGGTCTTAAGAAAACCATTCACAGCGGGCGCCTGGGTGGCTCAGTCGGTGAAGCGTCTGCTTTTGGCTCAGGTCGTGATCCCAAGGTCCTGGGATCGAGCCCTGCACTGGACTCCCTGCTCAGCTGCATCTCCCTCTGCCTGCCACTCCCCCTGCTTGCGCTCTCTCTCTCTTTCTCTCTGACAAATAAATGAGTAAAATCTAAAAAAAAAGAAAAAAGAAAACCACTACATTCATCAAATATGTATTTACCTACTTAAAATAATCAAATATACACTGACCTATTTAATATCTAAGAATGATATAGCAATTAATTGGTATAAAGTTCATACATGTAATAAATTAATTGTACAGAGTAGAATATTATACTGCAGTGAAAATATTTTATGATATCTCTATGTCTCAATATGAATAATTGTCAGGAGTATAACGCCATGGAAATTAAAAAAACATGTGGCAGGAGGGTAGATTCACAACAGAACCTCCGGGCATGAAAAACACAAAATAGTGCGCCTGGGTGGCTCACTTGGTTAAGCGACTGCCTTCGGCTCAGGTCATGATCCTGGAGTCCCGGGATCGAGTCCCGCATCGGGCTCCCTGCTCGCTGGGGAGCCTGCTTCTCCCTCTCACCCTCCCCCCTCTCATGTACTCTCTCTCATTCTTGCTCTCTCAAATAAATAAATAAATCTTTAACAAAAAAACCCACAAAATAACAATGTATGGATTACAAACACACATGTAAATGAAATTCTAATAAAGAGGAAGAACATAAAACAAAATTCATGATAGTGGTTGTCTCCGTCAAAGGGGAAGATGATAGGATCAAGAGAGACAAAAAGGGATAGAAATGTTATCGTAACACTCCATTTCTTGAGCTGGAAATTGAGTAAATTCATGTTAATTTCATTGCAATTACGTATGTCTTACACAAATTCTGTGAATATGCTTTTGTTTGCACTTCTATTTAATTAATTTAAGATTAGGTGAATGACTTCATAAATAATGACAGAATAAATTCACAAAATTACTGTATGAAATATCCAATATAAAATATAGGGATGGAATTTTTTCAAGGATTGAGAGGCAGATCTGGAGTGATAGGATTAATTTTAGTAGATTAAACTTTGATTTTCATAAGGTTTAATATCAGTAGGAATCTACTTTCTATTAATCATGACTATTCTTCTATATACTATTTTGTAGTATTATCCCAGGCCACTTAAAAACTTGTATCTTTAAGGTTAACTCACAGGACTTTTGTAAATCATCTGTCTAGAAATAATTAAAACTTGTCATCAGGAGTAGAAGGATCATCTAACGCTGCTTACCATAAATGTTAGTATTGGCTCTAGTTCAGACATTAGAAATAGAATCTTGAGGAAGTCAGTCTCTCCTAACTTTTTAAAATGTATTCAATGAGTTTACCACATGAGATCTCATCAAAGAGTTTCTCTAGTTTAAAGATTCTATGTATTTCTGAAGTCCTAGGGTATTGTGGATTGAAACTGTCTCTTTTGGGATGACCTTAATTTTGGGGGTGGGGGAACCACCTTGATTTTTAATTACTGTACTGATACTACTCTGAGACAGAATGCTATTAGGTTTTTATCTACATCACTCACTGAGAAAATGCAGTGTTAAATAACGATGCATGTTTTAATAACTCATTGACTAATTGGAGCTTGTAACTCAGGAAGTTATATAAATGAGAGAAAACAGTAACAATTCTAAGTAATACGAGGGCTAAAGTGGGGTATTTTTGATAATTCATTGCCCTACTATATTCATATTCAGCTTAGAATTATGGTCTCAAACCATTATACATGCATCTATAATTTAGTATTCAGAAAATGTGCTGGGTAAGGTTAATAAATGTCCATAAGACTGTTGGAAACACCATTAAATTATCTTCATTTGTGTATTTACTCTGTTTTAGACTTGAAATGTATTGTCTAGGGGCGCCTGGGTGGCTCAGTTGGTTAAGCGACTGCCTTCAGCTCAGGTCATGATCTCAGGGTCCTGGGATCGAGCCCCGCATCGGGCTCCCTGCTCAGCAGGAAGCCTGCTTCTCCCTCTCCCACTCTCCCTTTTTGTGTTTCCTCTCTCGCTGTCTCTCTCTGTCAAGCAAATAAATAAAATCTTAAAAAAAAAAAAAAAGAAATGTATTGTCTATATCTTGTGTTTGCAGCTTTTTCCTTGGAAAATGCAGATTAACATGTAAATGAAATTGATTATACAAAGCAAAAATAAATCATAGCTTCATTATTCTAAAAGAAAATGAAATTAAGCTACATAATTGCAGACTTTTATAACATGCATCCACAATTACACAAGAGAAAACACTAAAACCTACAGGTAGAAGAGTAAATAAAAATATTACTTGGCTTATGCTTATATCTATAATTTCTTCAACTGTAGGTGAATTTTAGATAAAATACATGTTCTTTTAACATTTATTATTGCTCTATTAGTTTTGTTTTTTTGAAAATTTTCTATTATTTCAAAAGAAAAATGGTTCAACATTCCAGTGTGCTTGTATAAGCAGAAATAAATATATATTTTTTAAAGATCTTATTTATTTATTTGACAGAGAGAAAGACACACAGAGAGAGGGAACACAAGCAGGGGGAGTGGGAGAGGAAGAAGCAGGCATCCCAGTGAGCAAGGAGCCTGACGTGGAGCTTGATCCCAGGACCCTGAGATCATGACCTGAGCTGAAGGCAGACGCTTAACGACTGAGGCACCCAGCACCCCCAGAAATAAATATTTAATTTAATTTTAAAATGTTGCCATTATCTATTCTAAATACTTTGAGCTCTTTCCATATAATTCTCCCATTCTCCCATTTTCCTAAATATTTTGATTATTCAGTTGTTTTTTGGAAATGCCTAACTTGAAATCTAGACGATATTTATACACACATAGGTAATAGATGTATGTATATATATGTGTGTATAAATGTATATATGTATATGTAAAAATGTATGTCTACATACAGATATACACATGCATGTATATACACCCTAAAAAATAAATGTTAAAAGATCAATAAGTTTAAGTTGATATTTTGAAGAACTAGATTTTTCAGAAAATAAAGAATTTTTTTCTCATCGTTTACAATAATTTGAGTTTACAAAGATTAATTTCCATAAAGTATGGAGAAAGAAAACATCTTTTTTGGTGAATCAGCTTCCAGTCTAACTTTTATTTAAGATGAAAATTGCTAGCCTTTAATGTATCAGTTTAACTTTAAACCTTTATTATCAATACTTATATATCTGGAAGTATCTATGTAATTAATGTAATTAAAATATAATTTGAAATACATTAAAATTATTTAAAAATTATTCCATATATAACCATAAAAACAGTCATAAACTCTAAAAAAACAATATATTTTCATCAACTAAAAGGTGGTAACATTCAAATACACCAATAAAAGGATCTCCCAACCCTTCTTCATTCTCCACACAAACACATGTGTTGTATATTTGGAACTTAACACACTTCTGAACAATTTATAGGTTAACAGAGTAAATCATAATAAAATAATTTGAAATAAAATTACAATAAAGCTCCAAATGTCAAAACTTGCAAGTAATATAACTAGAAAAGCATTTATTACAAAAAAGTTAATTATAAGAAATTTAAAAAGTCAAAAAGCTAGAAAACAATTACCAAATATATATAGAAAAAGTAAATAATTGCTGAAGTAAACAAAGCAGAACATAATAAAATGAAAAACAATAACAAAACTGATAGAGTTGATAAAACAAATAACTAGAAAAATGGGCAAATTAGCACAAAAAGACAGCACAAATATATAAGATGAAAAAACAAAATGAGCAATGCTTCCAAATTACTTTATGCCACAGAACTTTAAAATTTAGAGAGGCTCTACAGGTCTCTAGGAATAAAATATTGATTATAATTTTTTCTAGTTATAGATGACTTGAAAATATATTAAACGGAAAAACTGTTTTCAATTCATACACACATGTACACATAGCACCCACCAAAATAGGCACCAAAACAAGACGCTCTAATGATTCTAATACCAAAGATCAGACCTATTTTATACAAAATCTTCCACAATATTAAGGAAAGAAAAATGCATATCAGGTATGGTATATATAGTATGATTCTAGCACACCCTAAAAATATCAGTGTCAATACTTAGTAAGGATAGCCTAAGTAAAGATGGTTAAAGAACAATCACAATTATAAGCACAGATGCAAACATCCTAAATAAAATAATAACAATTTTTAGTGTACAATTTGAATTTCTGGGTATGCAGTAAGATGTATCTGCAACAAAAAATAAACATTAGGAAATATGAAATATGACAATTGATAGTCTTCAAAAGGTTAAATTAACCTATTGTCATTCACTATGATTATTATATAGTTAGAAATAATCCATTACTTATAAGCTTTTGTAGAAAATCATATAATCATTCTGACACTAAAGAAACTCAAAAATTCAATATTAATTCTTAATGTGAACTCTTTGCAGACTAGTGAAAAATAAGAACTTCCTTACATGATAAATGTATCACTCAAAAATACACTACAAAAGTCTTACTTGTGTATAATTTACCTTAAAAGTAGGAACAAGAAATGAAGTCCGAATTACTGCTAACATTCAGTATTTTGTGGGGATTCTAAGTAATGAAATAAGATTTAAAAATTCAAAGTATCAAGATTGGGAAAGAATTAAGAAACGTAATCTTATTTACTTCATCATCATTTATATGATGCTTTCTGCAAGCCAGATTATTTTTCAAGTACTTAAAATATTAACTTCGTAACAACTTTATGACATACTTACTATTATCATATTCATTTATAGATAAGGAACTTGATATGGAGGGGGGTTAAGTGACTTACCCAAGGTAACATAGCTATTAAGTTTTGGAGCTTGAATCCATTACTTCTAGTAGATCTATTGCTTCCAGTATACATATTCTTAACTGTACATATGGATGCTTCTCCATTATTTGCAAACTACGTTACTATATACATAAAATCTCACAGGGTCACTGTGGAAGCTCCTGGAGCTAATAAAATAGGCTAGAAGAGCCAGACTAAAGGCCTAAATAGGAAAAAGTCTTAATAATGAGATATTGTAATAAAAACATTCCATTCATAAGAGATAATTATAAAAACTGTAAATTTCCAATGTAATAATTTAATAAGAAATGTGAAAAATTATTACAGAGAAAATTATCAAAAACTATTAAATAAAATGTAAAAGTACTTGAATGGGAGATATGACATGTTTATTTTTTATTTATTTTATTTTTTAAAAAAGATTTTTTTATTTGACACAGAGAGAGAGCACAAGCAGGGGGGAGTGGCAGGCAGAGGGAGAGGGAGAAGCAGGCTCCCTGGGGAGCCCGATGTGGGGCTCGATCCCAGGACCCTGGGATCATGACCTGAGCCAAAGGCAGATGCTTAACCATCTGAGCCACCAGGTGCCCAAGATATGACATGTTTAAGTTTTAATATTTAATATGACTTCTCTTCATGAATAAATTTTATGTAACCCTGCAGAGTTTCAAAAGAAAGTACAAATGTTCAAGAATAATTAAGACAATTTTGAGAAAATAAGACAGTCACAGCATGTTCCCTATTTGATAGCAATATGTATACAGAGTGTTGACAGAATATAGGACTAGATTAATTGAAGAGAAAAACATCAGAAACAGATTAATATTCATGCAGATATTTTGCTACACAGATAAGCAATAAACAGTGTTGATGAAATGATGTTATGTGGTTTTGAGACAAATGATTTTCTATGTAGAAAAATATGAAAACTCTTCCTGATACCATAAACAAATATTAATTCTGGAAGAAACTGATATCTAAAAAAATTATGAAACTAACTTTAAAATCACTAGACAAAAAGAGCAGAAAATGTTTCTCTTGTTCTATCTTTAAAATAACAGATAAATACATATACATACATAAATACATATATCTCCTTAAAAAATTCATTGAAAAAAAATCATAAGATATACATTACATATTCAATGAATTAACCTTTACATTTCAGTCTATAATTTCTTCTATTAGGCAGAGATAAACTTTTTTTCCTGAAATCTATCACGTGCCTTGCAAAGCCAGCATATTCATTCTATTTCAGAATATTGAACCTGGAAGACAATTTCTATTGTGAAGGACATGATGCGGAGTGTTTGATTTAAGTAGGATTTACCTGCTCCTGAGTAGGAAAAGTTTGTTCAATAAAGGGGTTCAGGACAGATACCCCCCCACACCTGCAAAAGTGCCACTTTGGCATGTGGATTCAACAGAAACTATTTTCCCTCATTTAACCACACAGACCTATCTAAATTGACAGTCTTTCTGAGAATAAGAGTTATTAGCAGAGATAATGTTATCTGAGTGACCCATCTGTATGGCAGGGCAAACATCTAATCACCAAACATCTACTCTTCTCACCCTGTGAAGCGCATTCCTTTCCCCTGAAGTCCTAGATTCCTACCACCTTCTTCTTGGTTCAGAATGACACATATATGTCATTTTGCCTTTCTTTGGAATTTCCATGTCTATGTGGATTCTCCATACGTATGCCTGTTAAATTTGATTTTCTCCTATTAATTTTTCTCATGTCAATTTGGTTCTTAGTCCAGCTAGAAGGACCTTTAAGGGGACAGGAATTCTGGTTCCCTGACACTAACACTTTAAAAAATTGTGACAAGCTCCTTAACTGGGATCATTAATAAAATCCCCCTAATGTTACCTGTGTTTAAGTGTTCACAGACGCTAACATTCCTTTGATCTGATTAGAGGCAATAGGAAAAATAGGGAAGTACAGAGAAGTTCTAAGAATCGGATAGAGATTTTTGGTAAATAATGTAACTTTTATTCATTATCTTTCTCTTTTAAGCTTAATTTGAAGAACAAAGTTGTACATTTCACCATAAAAGTTTTAAATAGCACTATTTAAACAATCCCTGCTTTACTCCTCTCTACCTTCCTTATGGCTACCATTTTCAAAATTTTAAAATTATTTTCTGGCCTCCGCTTGTAATTATTCTAGAATGGAGGACTAAAGAACTTGGGAGGATCCTCTCCCAGGTAAAAGAAATCTTAACTGGTTAAAATTATAAAAACACTCACCTAAAGTCTTGGGACATTGTCCTACAGACATACAAGAAACAGAGAAATGGGAATACGAGATGCCTCTTTCATCATTAACCACTCATTCAATCAACCACTGAGGGGATTTTTAATCCTGTTACCACAACTTTAGGTTCTCCTTGTTTGACAAGGGGACGGCTCCCCAAATAGGCACAGAAAGACTCACAAAAATTAAATCTGTGTCTGTTAGTTGGTCGTTTGGTTTCCTTGTGTTGGTTATCAGGCAATGAAAGAAAATAACACACTGGCAGGTGTAAATGATCCTGAGCATATCGAGGAGGTGTGGTCGCTGTTACCAGATGGGACAAGGAGGGAGAACATTTAGAAATGACTGGGACATCTCTCCATGATTCCCATGCCTGTCCCAAACTGTGAATGGGAAATTACAGCAACCACGGTTTGAGCAGGGCACGTGATCCCGAGTCAGTCCCCAGGCAAAGCACTTGGTACTAGTGAGAGTAGGGAGCAATGTACAAAATCAATGTGTTAGTGAAGGCAGGAAGGAATCTAGGAAGAGTGGTAGAGGACGGACGTACTGAGTATCAGTTTTAGCCTTGAGAACTACTACAGCAAATGGAAATACAACTTCTCTCTCCAACCTCCTTCGAACATTTAAAAAAAAAAATTTTTTTTTGAAGAACCATCTGGAAAAATCCCTGACAGTTTGGAGCAAATGGAAGGTAAGATGGGAGTGGATTGTAATAAATATGTGTTGTGCCCAAATCCTCTGTCTAAGGCTGTTCTTGTGCCACACCCCCTCCATCCCGCGGCCCCTCGTTTCCAGTTGTGAGCAACTGCAGCTCTTGGTTGGAGGATGGGCGGTAGGCTGCTGGAGCCTGCTTTGCCTGCACCTAGGAAAGACACAGAAGTATCTAGGGCTTTACAACCACCTGGGCATTCCTAGACCAATTTCTGACAGATGGGTGAGTATGAAGACTCCAGTCCCTTTGTCTCAGGTCGGGACAACTCAGAGTTCCAGTTCTGTTCCAGATCCCTGTGATAACAGGATGAAGTTTCCATCTGTGAGACTTTGCCTAAGAGAGACCCCATTCTTGGATTCATCCCTTTTACTGAGGTGTTTCTCTCTTTCCCTAATGGTTTCCCCCTGAGGATATTTCTATTAGAAACCATGTGCCTGTGAGTTCTTTTCTTCAGATTCCCTTAGATTACTCCAGTGAACCAGAAGTTAGGCATTAATCTGCCAAAGCCCAAGTATAAATAGTTCTTCCTCTTTCTAACCATACAATTATCTGAAGCCCTTTAAAAATACCTTGACCCTTCCAGATTAATGCCAATATTATAACATATCTACTGTGATATTTTTATTTATAATAAGATACATGTATTTTGTCTTCATCCCTTCTTCTGGCACAGAGCTCTTAAAATCCTTGTAATTTCCTAAGTGATGAGCACAACAAAGGTGTCTTTGTTATGTTAAGGCGGTGACTTTTGGACCAGCCTAGGATGGAGGGCCGGTTGCCAGGAGAATCAACCATATGACTAGCGGGTTAGAACTTTCAGTCCCACCCATCTGACCTCTGAGGAAGGGAGAGTTTGGGGGTTGAATCAAAAGCCAATGGGCAATGATTTAATCAATCATGATTATGTAATGAAACCTCCATAGAAACCTAAAAGAACAGGGTTTCAGAGAGCTTCTGGGTTCGTAACATGGGCATCCCAGGAGAGTGGCACTCCTGGGAGAGGGTTTGGAAGCTCTGCACCCTTTCTTCATGCCTTGCCCTATGCATCTCTTCCAACTGGCTGCTCCTCAGTTATACCCTTTTATAATTAACCAGTGATCTAACAAGTAAAATCTTTCTTTGAGTTCTGTGAGCTGCTTTAGCAAATTAATCAAACCTGAGGAGATCTCTGGCCATGGGAACCTCTGATTCATAGCTAGCCAGTTGTTACCTGGACTTGTGACTGACTAGCTTCTGAAGTCCAAGGATGTGATAGTTGGAATTTTCAATCTATAGCTGATTGGGCTTGTGACTGGTATCTGAAGTGGTGGGGGTGGGGTGCATTGAGGGCAGTCTTAAAGGACTGAACCCTTAGCCTATGGAATCTGATGCTATCTCTGGGTAGATAGTGTCAGAAATGAGTTAAATTCTAGGACACCCAGCTGGTATCTGGACCATAGTTTGTTGGTCCCCTCCACAAATTAGAATTGGGATCTGAATACTTTTATCTACATTTAATCTTATTTTAACCTATAAATGCATTATTAATCTTGGTCTTTAGTCAATATTGTTTTTTAATTATTTATGTACATCTTTACTGTTATGTGCTACATTCTGGATAATTTATTCAAACATAATTTCCAGTTACTATATGTTTTCTGCTTTGTTGTTACAGCTGCTAGTTAAAGTAAAACTTACATGAGAAAAAGTAAAAAAAAAAATTCTAAGCATGAAGCTCAATAGATTATTACAAAGTGAATAAAAAGATGCAACTAACAACTAGGTTAAAAAAACATAACTTTGCCTCACTAAGAAGTCCCTTTTCTCCCCCTTCCCATATACTCTCTCTCTTCCTCCCCATCTTATTGGCTATTTAAAAATGATTGTTTTAAAATTGTATAAAAAATTGAATCATACAAAATATTTTTATCAGATTTTTCACTTAAAATGTTTATTTAATTTATCCACATTTTAGCTTGTATCTGTAGTTCATTGTTTTTACTGCTATACAGTATTTCCCATGTATGGGTACACCATCATTTACCTGTCCTATAACATGTCTTACTGTTGATGGGATTTATTTTCAGAATTTCTGTATTATAGATAAACATCGTACCCATCTGTTGCTGTACGTGGAAACATTTCTTTTGAGCAAGGATCTAGGAGCAAAGATTTGCTGGTTCACAAAGTAGATATTGACAAATAATTTTCTGAAGTCATTGTGTTAGGTAGAAGCTAGATAGTGGGAGGAACCCCCTGAGGCAGAGTCCCAAGTCCTTGGAGGGGAATGATAGAGACATGAGCTGGAGGCAAGAACAGTGATAAATAAGCTACACATTAAAAGCACATGGGCATAACATCCTGACCTCATGGCTTCCAAGCACTTGGGGCAAATAGATCAAGACCTACAAGTGCGGAGGGGAGGGAGGGTGGCCTGGGTAGCTCAGTTGGTTAAGCATCCGATTCTTTTTTTTTTTTTTTTAATGTTATGTTAATCACCATACATTACATCATTAGTTTTTGATGTAGTGTTCCATGATTCATTGTTTGCATATAACACCCAGTGCTCCATTCAGTACGTGCCCTCTTTAATACCTATCACCAGGTTAACCCATCCCCCCATCCCCCTCCCCTCTAGAACCGTCAGCATCTGATTCTTGATTTCAGCCTAGGTGTGATCTCAGGGTTGTGGGATTGAGACCTAATTGGGCTCTATGCTCAGCATGGAGTCTGCTTGAAATTCTCTCCTTCTGTCCCTCCCCCCTGCTCATGTGCATGCTATAAATACATACATATATAAAATCTTTAAAAAAGAAAGCTACAAGTGTGGAACATATGTTCTCCTCTTCCACCTCTGCTTCCCCCACCCCTAGACTCATTATAATGCATTTGCTTTGCAGTTATAGTCCCCCGCCCAACTGTGGAGAAAAACTCCCCCTCCCAACCTGTGGGATGAGTCCCTCAAATGACTGGAAGCAGCCTCCACTGTACCACCCAGCTCCTCCCAGCTCAGAGAGACCCAATAATATTCAACCCCAAAACAACCTAGAGGCCAGTTCCACCACATAGAACCTGTCCGCTCTCCTATCTTGAGACTGTACTTTCACTTTAATAAACTGCTTTGTGCTTGCTACCTTCCTTCTGGCTGTCTTTAATGGAGCATGGATCCCCACATAAATCTTCTCGTGCAGAAGCCAAGGACTGACACCTCCAGTCACACAACACAGACTCTCCTACTGGTAATTGTACCAATTTACACCCTTTGCTAGCAGTTATTGAAAATTCTTTTGTCTTTCACATACTTGAGAAAACTTGCTTTGTCAGTCAGCCTTTTGAATATTCCTCATCTGGTCTCATTTATTGTTGGCCTCGTGTGATTTTAGTTTGCATTTCCCCATGATGACACTAAGTCACATTTTCATATGTTTATTAGTCATTTGACTATCCTCTGCAAAAGGCCCCTTTAGTTTTCTTGCCATTCTTCTAAAGCGTTATCTGTCCTTTTGTTTTGTTTTGTTTTGTTTGTTTTGTTGAAGCCCCTTCAACAAATATCTTCTTCCATTCTTTGGCTTTCTTTTTTGCACAGTTATTGATGCCTTTTGAGCAAGAATTCTTAATTTTAATTCCAGAAAGCTTATTGGTTTTATCTCTAATATTTATATCTGTAATCAACCTGGAATATTATAAAACATGAGATGCAATTAACCCCTCATCATGTTCTGAGGAGATCATCTTTCCTCTAGTTTGCAATGATATATTTTCCTTAAATCTAGAGATTAAATATATGTATGTCTGTTTCCATATACTCCACTTCATTCAGTGGTCTATATTTTCTGACCTCAGCCCTATAATCACAATAACTTACACACTGTCTATCTGTATTCCTGGTAACTGGTAGAATAACTTCAACTTAGCTTACCCTTCAGGAGCATCGTGATTATCATTGATTCTTTGTATTTCCTTATACATTTCAGGTTTAGCTTGTTAAACTACATCTTGTAATCTTTATTTTGACTTCAGTGAATCAATAAATTAATTTGCAGAGAAATAACACTTTAAAAAATTGAGTCTTCAAATCTAGGGCAATGATATATACCTCCATTTATATTTCTTCTCCAATATTATTCAATAATATTGAGTTTTCCATATAGAGATCTTATACATTTTTCATAATATTTACTCCTAGATCTTTAATAATTTTGATATTATTATAAATAGTATCATGGTATCAATAGTATACATTTTTAAAATGTATATTGCTGATTCCATTTAGTTTTTGTTCAAAATATATATACAAATAATTCCCAGGTAGTTTTTTCCAAAATTATTTGGTAGTTTATTATCTCCAGTTTGTAAATTCACCTTTTTTTCTTTCTTCCTTCCTTTCTCCCTTTTTCTTCCTTCCTTCCTTTCTCCCTTTTTCTTTCTTTCTTTCTTTCTTTCTTTCTTTCTTTCTTTCTTTCTTTCTTTCTTTCTCTTTCTTTCTTTCTTTCTTTCTTTCTTTCTTTCTCTCTTTTTCTTTCTTTCTTTCTTTCTCTCTTTCTCTTTCTTTCTTTCTTTCTTTCTTTCTTTCTTTCTTTCTTTCTTTCTTTCTT
>NW_023270447.1:6818245-6853424 GCF_011800145.1 Mirounga leonina
CTTTCTTTCTTTCTTTCTTTCTTTCTTTCTTTCTTTCTTTCTTTCTTCCTTCCTTCTCTCTTTCTTTCTTTCTTTCTTTCTTT
Organism: Mirounga leonina; assembly: GCF_011800145.1. Lineage (NCBI taxonomy): Eukaryota > Metazoa > Chordata > Mammalia > Carnivora > Phocidae > Mirounga > Mirounga leonina. The sequence goes on from NW_023270447.1 coordinate 6,818,329, forward strand.
CTTTCTTTCTTTCTTTCTTTCTTTCTTTCTTTCTTTCTTTCTTCTCTCTATCTCTTTCTTCTTCTTCTTCTTTTTAGAGACAGAGAGAGTATGGGGGTGGAGAGGGGAGGGGCAGAGGGAGAAGGAGAGAATTGCCAAGCAGGCAAGCAGGATCCACGCCCAGCACAGAGCCCAATTTGGGACTTGATCCCATGACCCTAAGATCATGACCTGAGCTGAAGTCAAGGGTCAGATGCTCAACCAACTGAACCACCCAGGTGCCCCTTTTCTTTTTTGAAACATGACTATATATACACACACACACACACACACACACATATATTTTAAGATTTTATTTAGAGAGATCATGCATGCATGTGAATGGGGAAGGGGCAGAGGGAGGGGAAGAGCGAGAATCTCAAGCAGACTCCATTCTGAGCTCAGAGCCCAATGGGGGGTTTGATCCCATGACTCTGAAATCATGACATGAGCTGAAATCAAGAGTCAGACACTTAACCAACTGAGCCACTCAGGCACCCCAAACATGACAATATATTTATTCAATAGTTCGTGTCAGATTTTTCAAGATCTGGTGTTTTCCTGATGTGTGTTTTTTTTTTTAAAGATTATTTATTTGAGAGAGTGAGAATGAGAGAGAGAGCACATGAGAGGGGGGAGGGTCAGAGGGAGAAGCAGACTCCCTGCCGAGCAGGGAACCCGATGTGGGACTCGACCCTGGGACTCCAGGATCATGACCTGAGCCGAAGGCAGTCGCCTAACCAACTGAGCCACCCAGGCGCCCCTTCCTGATGTGTTTTGTTGAATGTCACAGACAGTGCCTTGTTTATGTATGAGGTATTATTTTTTATTTTATTATGTTAATCACCATACATTACATCATTAGTTTTTGATGTAGTGTTCCATGACTCATTGTTTGCATATAACATCCAGTGCTCCATGCAATACGTGCCCTCCTTAATACCCACCACCGGGCTAACCCATCCCCCTACCCCCTTCCCCTCTACAACCCTCAGTTTGTTTCTCGGAGTCATTTTAGGATTTTTCATATATTTATCCAGTCTGTAAGCCCATCAAATATAAGTAATATCTTTCTTGCTGAAAAAAAGTTACCAACCAAAGAATATATTCAAACCCTGGTTTTGGAAAAAAATGCTAGTGATGATCTGATCTATTTGACTATTCTTATTAAAAATCATGTGTTTAAACATATCTGTTTGGTTTGGTTCTCTGTAAATATAAGTGGGATAATATTTTTAAAATACTGGCTTTCCATGAAATCATTGTTTTTTTAAAGATTTTTTTTATTTATTTATTTGAGAGAGAGAGAATGAGAGAGAGAGAACACATGAGAGGGGATAGGGTCAGAGGACGAAGCAGACTCCCTGCCGAGCAGGGAGCCTGATGCGGGACTCGATCCAGGGACTCCAGGATCATGACCTGAGCCGAAGGCAGTCGCTCAACCAACTGAGCCACCCAGGCGCCCCGAAATCATTGTTTTTTTAAATGGTCAAAATAAAAGAATTATTGTACTCCTCAAAGGATACATAGAATTAAGTTGCTCCTGACCTTCACGTGTACGCTTTTGATCAGCCAATTAATACCTCTTTATTAATTTTCATCTTCATCCTGCTTCTAATTTTCCAGTTTGGGTGCATCCTGATCATTTGTTTTTCTGCTTGTTAATTATCATTTCATTATCTATGGTTTTTGGCTATCATGATGTTTTCCCTTACTTTCATGATCTTGAACGTGAGTTTTTGGTTCCATTGCTTTCTAAAAATAAGCTTTTGATATTTTGAAGTTTTTGATAACTTTTTTTTTGCCTGTTTATGCTTTTATCTTCTACTTGGATAATTCTTTCCATTCATATTCAAAATGTGTTTTAAATGATAATTATGAAACATATAAAAATTAATATGAAGACATAATCAACAGCCTTTAAAATTTGGAGCGCATTTATACTGAGCTGTGTAATCAAATTCCTCTTACACTATATACCTTGATTTATTGATACCTATTGGAGTTCTATCACTGGTACACTTGTTTTTCAGTCAGTTTCCCCGCACTAGCAGCAATGTAGCCTGCCGTATTATTGGAACTACCAGATTCTATCAAGAGAATTGGTGAGTCAAATATGCTAATATTCAAATCTATATTTTGGGATGTGTGAATGATGAGACTTCACACACAGACATCTTGTTATTTGTAGTAATGTTACTAAGCGTATGCCCTACAGTGAGTATTTTACGAAAATACAATAGAAAAACCTCCACATGCCTGTGTGGCACTCATAGTTTAAATGCTGCATTATCCAGAATAGTCTGAGAAAAGAGAATTTCATTTTTACTAGGCATTGATGGGATTAAGTCTTCCATGAAAAATTTTGCACATATAATGATTTTTAAGAGTTCCCAGTGTGCTTCTGGCCTTAAAATGCATTTAAAATTTTGTTTCTTCTCCACCCTCTGCATATTCCATATATTTTCATGTCAAGAGCCTGGAGATCTATTCTTTTTGCAAAAAAAAAATCTGATGCTACACAGTTGGGTCATGGTGCTGGGTAAGTCAATTTGATAAGCAGCAGGACATTATTCTCCCAGATGTTATTCCCTCTGAGCATGACTGGTAAGAACTTAACTATATTTGGAGGTATTTTTTAGCCCAACCAAACAAAATTTCTCAAGTCAACTTCCTAAATTCCAAAAATTCCCATAGCCACTCCAACATCACCAGCAGAAGGGAAAGTTGTTTGGAGGGAAAGTTAGAGAAGAAGACAGTAGTCTTAATTTTATAACCTTAAAATATCTCTTTTGCAAATTTTATTTTTTAAAAGACATGAAACTGTTAAAATGCATTGCTGGAGACCCACACAAAACTAGGAGCTTGTGCAAGTGAGGTAACCTATAGCTCATGCTTCATTAGCCTCCCAGAGAATTGACATATGCCATGAATTGGAAGACAAACTCAGTGGTCAAATTATATTAGAACAGTAGGCAATGTTCAGGGCTTGGGGTTGTTTTGACGATTAAGTTATATAACACTCATAGAATGTTTAGAGAAATTGCAAGTGCACAGTACGTGAAAACAGTCAAATAATTACCATTATCATTATTATTAGACCATATATAAATTAATTACTATTTTAGCATGCTTTCTAGAATATATCCGCACACATACACACTTATGAACATCTATAAAATTACATACCCAGTAATATAAATTTTAAATGTTTTTTCTCTCTCATATATATGTGTATGCACATGCACACATAATATGTAACATGCCCATCTTCTGGGTTGCATGCTGCCAACTTCGCAAATTCTCACATGGCAGAAAGAGACAAGAAGCAAGATCTCTAGTAACTTTTATAAGGTTACTAATCTCATTCAACGGGGCTCCATTCTGATGACCTCATCTAACACTAATTAGCCCCTAAAGGCCCCACCTCTCAATATCATCACAGTGGTTGGTAGGTTTTCAACAGGAACTTTGGATAGACACAAACATTTGTCCACAACAGATAGCTTGCCCTCTTAACATGCTTCAGCTTAACTCCAAACAATCTTTTCTTTTTCCACATATTTATATTTCTACCTTATATCTGTGTTGTCTTAGAACTGAGAAAATGCTTAAAGAAGGGGTAGGGACCTGAGAAAAGCCTTCCTGTGGCACAAAGAATTCTTCAGACTGACTTACATGATGAGTTGATAATATACACATAACTTGTTTAGTGTCATAAGTGTAAATTGATGTAAGTTAGTTCTGCCCATATAATATATAATCACATTTTGTGCTTTTCCACATTTGGATTTTTGGAAACAATGAAATTTTAATATTCTTAGGTGAAAGATTAGACTATAAATCAAAGTCAAAGTAATTTTCTGGTTTATATCCTGTTGTGTAGGAGGGAACTCAAAGCTATTTAGAAACTGTCTAGGTCTCTAATTACATTGTTTTTGCACAATTTTTAAATTAATCAAATTTTCCACTTGGACTGAGTTTGGATAGAATTTTTTTATTAAAATCTAACAAAAACAGAAAAATAAGTTTGCAAAAGGGAGATACACATAGAACTATTACTGGAAATATAGCCCATGGAAAACAAATATTGAAAACAATTTAAGTTCAGTCCTGAAATGAAGAAAGCCAGTTCTTGTATAAATGATCATTTTCTCTATATTTCTACTTTATAACTACTGTGTTATGAGAATAAATCTGTTATTTCAGAAGAAATCCAAGTCTGAAAAAAGTATTTCAAGCTAAAAGTTTGGGTTTTAGTGTCCATGTAGGGAAAGATAACATATTTCAAGCTCGCATGAGCTGATACCAATAAATTCAGAATCCTTAGTGAAAGGAGGTCTGAAAAACTTGGCCTATTACATCCAGTAGGAGATATGTAAGATTGTCATAGTTAAGCCTCTGAATAGGAAAAAATATCTCCTAAGAAATCAGGACTTCAAACTTAATCCTAATATTAGTCTGAAATTAAAAAAATGTCATGATGTATGATAGAAGATACCCAAATTCCTCCATAATAACATATAACAAGATAGTGATTTTTCTGGAGCCCAGATTAGATAAAAACATAAAAATTTCAAAAGTAAATTTTCCATAATTCAGACCCCATGACAAGTTACTCTTTCATACACATAAGTATAGAAAAAGAAACACAGATATAACAAAATCTACTTAAAATAATTAATTATATGCATTTAAATCTAAAATATTTGTCAGATATGCAATTGAATTTTTTTGAACCTCCAGGAAGCTACTGTAAAAGTCCAGGTTGAAAAAAAAAGTGGCCAACAAACTAAAAATACATTATCATCACAGAAGCACAATTGGAGGGCGCCTGGGTGGCTCAGTTGGTTAAGCGACTGCCTTCAGCTCAGGTCATGATTCTGGAGTCCCGGGATCGAGTCCCGCATCAGGCTCCCTGCTTGGTGGGAAGTCTGCTTCTCCCTCTGACCCTCCTCCCTCTCATGCTCTCTGTCTCTCATTCTCTCTCTCTCAAATAAAATCTTAAAAAAAAAAAGAAGCACAATTGGTATAGGATTTTAAAGAATTATATTTGATATATGGCTATTGTATTTGATATATCAATAATGTCACAGATATTACAAAACAATACTACAATTTATACAAATGATCAATCCTTCAAAATAGTTTCTATCATAAGAATATAAATGTGTTTCTTTATGGTCTTATTGATTCAAAATAATTTTGGATTTTATATTTTTGCAATAAATGTATAAACCATTTTACTTGTTATATTTAAAGTCTTTATTGTACCATTGTCAAATACTTTTTTAAAAAGATTTTATTTTTTTAATCTGAGAGAGAGATAATGTATGAGCATGATCAGAAACAGGGGCAGAGGGAGAGGGAGAAGCAGACTCCCCAGTGAGTGGGGAGCCCAACTTGGGGCTCAATCCTGGGACTCTGAGATCATGACCTGAGCCAAAGTCAGACACTTAACCGACTGAGCCACCCAGTTGCCCACACTGTCAAATAGTTTTTAATGCTTATTCCTTTCTTATATTTCTGTCTGCAAAATAAAAGCATTTTGTTTGACTGCAAGTTTAATTTAAATAATATTTTTATGCTTTTTCCGAGGAGCTGCTTTACTTATACTCCAAAGATTTCTTGAGATTAAAAATGAGTGAAATTAATTTAGAAGAACATGCACTCAATATAAATAAAAAGCCATATATCAAAGAGTGATTCATTAACATTCTTCCTTTAGCTTCAAGCATTAAATCATCATCTTCAGGTCCAGTTACTTTATATTAACTACGAAACTTGAAGGCAATGCTGGCGCTTCCTCTGCACAATTTTGTCATACGATTTTCATTTGGTTATGGACATCACCTTCACGATGTGGGTGGTAAAGTCCAAAAAAAAAGCTGAGTCAGCTCTGCGTTCATCAAACCTTTCTTGGAACACTATAGTAAAAGGTTTTATTCTCCTATGCATACTCTCTTTATGCAGAATGGTTCAGCTTCTATTTTGCATACATAATTTGCATACCCAACTTCCTACCTTTCCCACTTATCATGACAACTGGCAGCTTGGTGATTTTGTGCACATTAACAAAAGCACAACTGGTTAGCACATCAAGTCTTAGTCAGGGACATGAACTCAAACCATGCCTCTCAAACCATGAACTCCCACAGTGAGCTGACACTAAGCACTTATGGCCAATTATAGCTTATTAGAGCTTATTTTACTGTGTGCTTCATTGAAAAGGAGGTGTTAATTAGTTCTGAGCATCTGAAAAGTGCTCAGAAAAGAGAGATAATCATAAATTATTGTGAGTTGTCTATCATATTTAACCACATATAAAAGATCATTCTTTTCATTATGTAAATATCTCATGATAAAAGCTAAAAGTATAAAAAGGAGATTTAAAAAATCCATTCCATCCAACTGTTCTTTTTCTTTCGTTTTAAGCAATTTTATTATAGTGTGTGTCTTGTTTAGTTGCCTTCATATTTCATGTTCTTATTCCTTGGTATTGTTTGACCTTCTTAGAGCTGTGGGTTTGTAGTTTTCATGAATTTAGAAAAATTTTGACCATATTTCCTCGAATATTTTCTGCTCTCCCCCTCTTTGGGGCCCACATTATATGTAAGCTAGGATGTTTAAAGTTGTCTTACAGTTAACTGATGCTCTCTTCTTTCTCTTTTCTCCCCCTCTGTTATATTTCACATACATTCTATTGCTATGTCTTCAATTTCATTAATTTTCCCTGTATTTTTTAATCCTTACTTATTTCCCCATAGTCTGTCTTTCATCACAGACACGAATTTTCATCTCCAGAAATTTCATGTGACTATAAATCTTCTGTTTTTATTTAATCTGTTTAGTCTTTCCTGTACCTTGTTGAATACAAGGAATACAGTTATAATAGCAAATTGAATGCCGTTTTTTTTTTTCTAATACTATCATATGTGTTATTTCGGAGTCACTATCTACTGATTGATTTTTCTCCTCATAATGGATCACATTTTATGCCACTTTGCAATGCAGGTAATTTTTTGATCAGTTGTCACACAATATGAGTACACTGGGTGACAGATATTTTGTATCCATATTTCCTTTATGCATATTCTGTATCTATAATTTGTCTATGCATATTCTTGAGATTTGTTCTAGGATGCAGTTAGTTGATAACAGCTTGATACTTCTTATGTTGCTTTCAAGTTTTGTCTAAAGGAACTAGAGAAGCATTTATTTTAGAGTTAATTGTGCCTCACTCCTGAGACAACATACTTCTGGGTAAACTATTTTGTGTCCCATGAATTATGATGTTTTCTACTATGGCTTGTGGGAGCAGGAACATAAACAGTTATAAACTTTGGAAATTATTCTTTTTATGCATTTAGGTGTCTCCCACCTTTCCCTAGAGCCCTTAGTAGTTTCCTCATAGGTGTGGGTTGACCAATATTCAGTTAAAGACTGATTAGGATCTTCTGCATATCTTCAGAGCTTTCTCTTTGTACATCTCTGTCTACACTGTTATACTGCCCTGCAAAATTTAGCCATTTCAGACTTCCTGGACTCCCAGCTCCATACTCTCAACTCAGAAATCACCAACTTCTGCCCAGTTTCTACTTGTATTCTCTATGGCCTGAAAACTCTTTTAAGGTAATAAACTGCAACAATTGTACAACTTGCCACATTTGATTCCCATCTGTCAGGGAACACTATCCTTCGAATCCTAATGTTCAATATCTAGAAAACCATTGTTTTACATATTCAGTATGCTTTTAAAAAATATTTCAGCCAGAAGGACAAATTCAGAGCCTGTTATTTCATCTTGGCTAGAAGTGACAGTTTTTCTCATCATATTATAAGTAGTATTAATTAAAAATAAGTAATATTAAATAAAAATACAAAATCAGAAGTTCTGGTCCAAGATGGCAACATAGGAGCCTCCTGAACTCACTTCCTCCCATGGGCACACTGAATCAACAGCTACATATAATCATTGCTCTTTCTGAAAGAAATCCAGAAAATCAAAGCATCATTTCCAAAGAATCAAGGAAAATGAAGAAAAAGTAGAATATATTCTGAATGAAAGAATAAGAAAAAAAAAAAACACAGAAAAACACTTAAATAAAACAGAATTAAGTGATTTACCTGTTAAAGAGTTCAAAATAATGGTCATAAAGATGCTCACTGAGGTTGGTAGAACAATGAATGAACAAGTTGAGAATTTAAACAAAGAGAAAATATAAGAAAATTCCAAACAGAAATCACAGAGCTAAAAAAACAATAACTGTACTGAGAAATCAATAGAGGTGTTCAATAGCAGACTAGATGAAGCAGAGAAAAGATCAACAAACTTGAAGATAGGGTAGGGTAATGCATCCAATCACAAGAACAAAAAGGAAAAAGAATGAAAAAGAGTGAAGATATCTTGGGATGGGACAACATCAAACAGACCAATATCCACATAATAGAGGTCTCAGAAGGAGAAGAGAGAGAGAGAGAGAGAAAGGGGTAAAAAGCTTATTTGAAGAAATAATGGCTGAAAATTTTCTTAAAATATAAAATATGGCAGGGTAGAATAAAAAATGTATAGCTTTAGAATGCATTCAAAATTAAGTTATCATCTTAAAATAAACTGTCATCACTCTAAGATGTTTTATGTAAGAATCATGCTAACCAAAAAGCAAAAACCAATAGAAGTAGATCAACAAAAGAGAAAGAGAAAGGAATCTAAGCATATCATTACAGAAACCCATCAAATCATAAAAGAAGAGAGCAAGAGAAGAAAAAAGGAATAAAGGAATTATAAAATAGCCAGAAAACAACTAATAAAATGGCAACAGTAAGTCTATACCTATCAATAATTACTTTAAATGTAAATGGATTAATTCTCTAATCAAAAGATAAAGAGTGATTGAATGGATAAGAAAACAAGAGGCAAGCATAGGTAGCCTACAAGAAACTAACTTCAGCTTTAAAGACATAGACTGAAAGGGTGGGGTGGAAAAAAAGATATTGGATGCAAATCGAAGCTAAACTAAAGCTGAGATAGCTATACTTATATCAGATAAAATATACTTTAAGGCAAAGACCATAATAAGAGACAAATCCTTAAATAATGATAGAGGGATCAATCCAACAAGAGGATGTAAACTTTGGAAATCTTTATGCACCCAAACTAATGGCACCTAAGATATAAAGCAAATATTAACAGACTTAAAGGGAGCAATAGACAGCAATACAATAATAGAGGTCTTCAATTCCCCACTTTTTTCAATGGATGGATTATCCAGACAGAAAATCAGTAAGGATACATTGGACTTAAACCACACCGTAGACCAGAAAGACTTCACAAACATTTATAGAACATTCCATCCATAAAAAAGCAGAATACACATTCTTCTCAGCTGCACACAGATAATTTTCTGGGATAGATCATATGTTAGGCTACAAAACAAATCTTACTAAATTTAAAATTATTGAAATCACATCAAGTATTTTTTCCAACCACAATGATACAGAGCTAGAAATCAATTTTAAGAAGAAAACTGGAAAATTTAGGTATGTGGAGATTAAACAACATGCTCCTGAATAACCAATGGATTAGACAAGAAATCAAAAGAGACATCAAAAAATATTTTGAGACAAAAAGAAAATGGAAATATGTAAGCCCCAAATTTATGGGATGCATTAAAAGCAATTCTAAGAGAAAAGTTTATAGCAATAAATGCATGCATCAAGAAAAAAGAAATTCTAAGAGAAAAGTTTATAGCAATAAATGCATGCATCAAGAAAAAAAAATGATCTCAAATAAACAACCTAAATTTCACATCAAGGAACTAAAAAAAAAAAAAACAAACAAAAAAACAAACAAAACGCAAAGTCAGAAATGAAAAAAGAGACAACTAATACCACAAAAGTACAAAGGATTATGTGACTACTATGAACAATTATATGCCAACAACTTGGATAACCTAGAAGAAATGGGGAAATTCTTAGAAACATACAACCTAACAAGAATGAATCATGAAGAAATGGAACAGAACAATGAATAGGGAGATTGAATCACTAATAAAAAAACCTCCCAACAAAAAAAGGTTCAGGACCATATAGCTTCACTGGTGAATTCTACCAAACATTTAAAGGAGAATTATTACCAATTCTTCTCAAACTCTTCCAAATTAAGAAGAGGAAAGAATACTTCCAAAATCATTTTATAGGGCCAGCATTACACTGATATCAAAACTAGACAAGACCCTACAAGAAAAGAAAACTAGAGGCCAATATCTTTAATAAACACTGATGCAAAAATCCTCAGCAGAATTTCAGCAAACCAAATTCAGCAGTGCAGTAGAAGGATCATACACCAAGATCAAGTGGAGTTTATTGGGGCACCTGGGTGGCTCAGTTGATTAAGCAAATGCAGGTCCTGGGATCGAGCCCTGCATCCGGCTGTCTGCTCAGCAGGGAACCTGCTTCTCCCTCTCCCTCTGCCTGCTACTCTGCCTACTTGTGCTCTTTTTCTCTCTATCAAAATAATATAAATAATTAAATAAAATCTTAAAAAAAGAAAAAAAAAGTGGAGTTTATCCTAAGAATACAACGGTGGTTCAATATCCACAAGTCCATCAATGTGATATACCACTTTAACAAAATGAAGGATAAAAATCATATGATTATCTCAATAGGTACAAAAACAGCATTTGACAAAGTTAACATCCTTTCATGATAAAAACTTTCAGCCAAGTGGGTACAGAGAGAATGTACCTAACCATAGTAAAGTCCATATATAAAAGTCCACAGCTAATATCAGACTCAACCATGAAAACCTGAAATCTTTCCCTTTAAGATCAGGAGTAAGACAAGGATGCCTACTCTTGCCAATTTTATTCAACATAGTATTATTGTAAGTCCTAGCAAGAGGGATTAGGCAGGGAAAAAAAAAGACATCCAAATCAGAAAGAAAGAAGTAAAACTGTCTCTATTCGCAGATGACATTATATAGCAAAAGCCTTAAGGAGTTCAACAAAAATTATTAAAACTAATAAATGATTGCATTAATGTTGCAGGATACAAAATCAGAATACAAAAAATCAGTTGCATTTCTATACACCAACAATGAACTATCACAGAAACTAAGAAAACAATCTCATTTATAATAGAATCAAAAACAGTAAAATAGGAATGAATTTGACCAAGGATTGAAAGATCTGTACACTAAGAACTATAAGACAATAATGAAATAAATTGGACACAGAAATAAATGGAAAGATATACCATGTTCACAGATTGGAAGAATTCATATTGTTGTCTATATTACCTAAAGCAATCTCCAGATTCAATGCAATCCCTATCAAAATCCCAAGGGTATTTTTCACAGAAATAGAAAAAATGATTGTAAAATTTTATGGAAACACAAAAGACAGTAGCCAAAACAACCCTGAGAAAGAAGAATGAAATAAAATAGTCTCTTCAATAAATGATGTTGGGAAAACTGGACAGCTACATGCAAAATAATGAAACTGGACCTCTATCTTATACCATATACAAAAATCAAACTCAAAATGGATTAAAGATTTAAATGTAAGATCTGAAACTATAAAATTTCTACAAGAAAACATAAGGGAAAACTTCATGATGTTGGTTTGAACAATGATCTTTGGCTATGACACCAAAAGCACAAGCAATAAAACCAAACTTAGACAAGTGGAACTATATCAAACTAAAAAGCTTAATGCACAGCAAAGGAAAAATTAAAAGAGTAAAAAGGCACCCCGCAGAATGGGAGAAAACATTTGCAAACTATGTATCTGATAAGGGATTAGTATCAAAAACACATAAGGAACTCATACAACTCAATGGTGGAAAAAAACAAATAACCTGATTAAAAAATAGCAAAGGACATATCTCCAAAGAAGACATATGAATGGCCAATAGGTATATGAATAGATGCTCAGGATCACTAATTATCAGGGAAATGCAAATCATAATGAAATACCACCTATACCTGTCAGAAAGGCTATGGTACTGGTGAGAATGTGAAGAAATTGGAATGGGATGAAACATAAACTGGTGCAGCGGCTGTGTGAAAAAATATGATGGTTCCTCAGAAAATTAAAAACAGAACTTCTGACATATACCCAAAAGAACTAGGGTTCTTGAAGAATTATCTGCACCCCATTTTTATTGCATTTTTTTGCACTACCAAGATATGGAAACAACTCAGGTGTCTATTAACAAATGAAAAGATAAAGAAAATGTGGTATACACATAAAATGAAATATCACTCAGCCTTAAAAACAAGAACATTCTGCCATTTGTGACAATATCCCGATTTCTGCAGTATTGCGGTTCGCACCACTCTAACGGACTCAGTTAAAATCATTTTCAAACATTTTGAAACTGGAAAGTATGTCTACAAACACTTTAGTGTCTTCTGTTTCTGTGTACTTTTCCTTCAAGTAATCTTTAGTGTAAATTTGAATATATTAATAAGGGCCAAATTGTCTCCATCTATTGAATGAAATTATTCACAAATACACCTGCTCATTTAGCCATATGTAGATGTGATTTTTATTAAGGTGACAGTCATAATAATTACTACTTTGAAAACCAGGAAAATTCAATATCACATCCTTGAGGGACCAAGGATCATAAATGGAAATTTCTAAAAACCTACCTACTGATAGAATGTGCATATGTGCCAAGAGACTAAGCCATTACCAGTAAAACAGCTATTACAACAGAAAGATGTTATATTCCCTTGGAAGCAAAGAACATGCCAGAAGATAATGTATTTAACAATTGTCTTCATTATCTTTAGGTAGATTCTGACAAGCATTTTGCTGATGAAAGATGCTTTTTTTTTTTTTTTTTTTTTTTTTTTTTTGCTAATTTGGGTCAATGGCATATAGAGAGAGTTGTGATTGATCTAACCTCATATTCCTTGTTGGCCCATATCTGGTATCACACACTGACAAACAAATCCCAGACCATCTGGCTACTAACAGAACAGGTCAGAGGTCAAGGACTGTTTTAGCATGGGATAGTATACCAACTGCTTTGTCACAGTCTCTTATTGTATTTTCATCTCTGCTATATGAAGGTGTCATTTCCTGTTGCCTAAGAACATTCAAGACACAAGTAGTCTTTGTTTCCTAAAATTGAATCAATTGAATAAAGTTGACCTTTCAAGTGTTGCACGAGGGTAAAATAGTACAATTAGAACATAGATATATGTAAAGAATGGTGATATATTAATATTCCTTAGTCAACTACAGTAATTCTCTAAATGTCACTTTTTTAAATTACACTTTTCAAAAATGCTATCTAAAAGATTATTCTTTATCCAGCAGAATATTAGAATAAAGAGTAAACAACCTATCAAAGGACAGGTCACTTTCAGATACATTCATGGTTATGAATGACAAAAAAGAAATGCAGTTTGCAACTTAGTGCAAGGGAAGGTGTTAAACTTAAAAAAGATGAAGCTTAAATTAACTCTTTGTTCAGCAGTAAGGATTATTTTGATTTTTTCTTACAGATTTATTTATTTATTTATTTATTTGAGAAAGAGAGAGAACCCAAGCACGATGCAGAGGGTCAGAAGGAGAGGGAGAGGAAGTCCCAAGCAAATTCCACGGCGAGCATGGAGCTCCACTCGGACGCTTGATCCCACAACCCTGAGACCATGACCCCGGCTGAAACCCAAGAGTCGGGAGCTCAACTGACTGCACCACTCAGGCACTCCAAGGATTATTGGTTTTTAAAAATTACAAATGTTATGATGATTGCAACACAAATGCAATTATGTATTATTATAATGCAAGCATTGTTTTCTACAGAACAAAATTGGATTTATTAAAATTGTTAAATTGCAGTATTGCCACATATATGTATAGGAAATCAATTTCATAATCAAAGATAAACACATTTTGAAGGAAGTTAACATTTTAGTTCATTTAAAAATATTCCTTATTTCAGTATCATTTTTTCTTTTTTTAAAAAAAGATTTTATTTATTTATTTGACAGAGAAAGAGATTTTAGACAGGCGGGGAGCAGCAGCAGGAGAGGGAGAAGCAGGCTCTCTGCTGAGCAGGGAGCCCAATTCGTGGCTTTATCCCAGGAGAATAAGATCATGACCTGAGCAGAAGGCAGATGCTTAACTGATTGAGCCACCCAGGCGCCCCATTTCAATGTCAATGTGACATCATGTATCTAGGCCCAATCTAAGATGATTTATTAATGCTATTATATATTAGTATGTAAATGGAATATTAATGAGTAATGAGTAATTTTATAGTTACCTTACAAACTTTGCATAAAATATTACATTATAATGTAATACATGTATCTTTTGTAAAGGAGTATAAAGAATAATGGTGGGGAGGTGCCTGGCTGGCTCAGTTGGTTGAGCCTCCGACTCTTAGTTTCAGCTCAGGTTATGATCACAGGGTTGTGAGATTGAGCCCCAAGTCACTTGAAAGCTTAAGATTTTCTCTCCCTCTGCCACTCCTCCTGCCATGTACTCTCTCTCAAGCAAATAAAAAATAAAATCTTTAAAAAAAATAATGGTGGGTTCTAAAGTCACTCTGCTTTTGTCATTAATCTAATTTATTAATATAGTTAATATGCTTCTACCATTTGTCTCATTTTGTTCTAAATTATTGGGATCCATAAGTCAATAAACACACCAAAAATTCATGGTTAGTGAGATTCTTTTTGATATAAAAATTTATACTAGTCAACAGTTTGGTTTCAGGGGAAAGGAGTAAATGGATGTAGAAAAATAACAGGAAAGGCAATTCATCATTCTATTATAAAAATAACTAAAGATTTGAACACAGTTGAACCTAAAAAGAAGTAATTTAAAAGGGTGACATTTACAAAATCACATAGCTGAAAGAAATAAAACTTATGTAAATTAGCTGTTGTAAAATAAAATGAATGATTTATAAATATTCTCATAATCTCTACATATAAATAAGTATACATACACATAAAATTTTATATAATATCTGTAGTCTCAAAACATTGCATGCAAATAATATTGTTACAAACTGAATCATATATAAAATGTTTGACAAGACTCATTCTTCTAAGCCGAGCTGTGGTAAATATTTCTCCCTCTCTCTCTTTCCCTCCCTCCCTCCTTTCTTTCCTTTTAAACTTTATATCCATGTCTTGTGATACTATCTCTGTGTTAAAATATCCTAATTTGGGGGCACCTGGCTGGCTCAGTTGGTATAGCACATGACTCTTGATCTTGGGGTTGTGAGTTCAAACCGCACGTTGGGGGTGGAGATTACTTAAAAAGAAAATCCTCATTTGTCAGAAATTTTCCTCTGTAAGTTTAATTAATATAGGTAATATACAGAATTTCATTATGTAAGTAGGGTTCATTATACTTTTCAATGTTCTTTTATATATGCTTTCTTCATTTCCATGGTTACTGTTCAGAGAAAGTTGGTATATCATGTGATCTCACTTTGACCCCAGGCAGACTTTCAGTATCTGAGTTTCACAACTAATATGTCGAGTACTGCCATTATTTGCCATGTTCTGAAAGTTAATATATTTAAACTTGGCTAGACTATGGTACCCAATTTTACCTATGATATCTAAACACTGGTCTAGATATCGCTGTGAAGGTATTATTTAGATGAGATTAACATTTATAATCAGTTGACTTTAAGAAAGTCAGATTACTCTTCATTATGTGAATGGGCCATTTCAAGACCTTAAGAGAAACACTGAGATTCTCTGAAGAGGAATTGTGCCTCAATACTAAACTATAGAAATTCCTTAAACTCTTTCTCTCTCTCCCTCTCTTTTTTCCTCCCACCCTCCTCTATTCAATCTATTTCTCTGGAGAACCCTGACCTAATAGATGCCAAAGAACAGAATAAGAGTGTAAATCCTTGGGCGCCTGGGTGGCTCAGTTGGTTAAGCGACTGCCTTCGGCTCAGGTCATGATCCTGGAGTCTCTGGATCGAGTTCCGCATCGAGCTCCCTGCTTGGCAGGGAGTCTGCTTCTCCCTCTGACCCTCCCCCCTCTCATGTGCTTGCTCTCTCTCTCAAATAAATAAATAAAAATCTTTAAAAAAAGAAAAAAAAAGAGTGTAAATCCTAAACCTATTTCTTAATGTATGATTTGGCTTACATGTAACAAATTCTTTATGCCTTTATGCTATTTTTAAAATTTGCAAAAAGGGTGTTTTGAATAATAAATGAGACAAACAAGTGGTGTTCTTAACATGGTGTCTACTATTTAAAAATTGTTCAATAATTTTTATTTCATTGTTATCTTTATCATGATATTACTGGATGGAAAAGCATAGAAACTAAGTAAATATTGCTAATTTATTATTTTCTAACAATCATTTAGCTGAAACTCACATAATGTAGACATCATCTAACATATGCACTCATATTTTCCACTAATGTTAAATCACAGTTGGGTAATAGACAATGTACATTTTAAAAGAGTTTTCAAGGCAAACTGCCTATTAATTCTCAATTTAAGAATTTAAAACTATTTTAGAAACCAGATTTTCCAACTCATGACATTTTAACAGATGTCAATGGGTAGATAAATGGGGAAGGAGGGAAGACTGTTTCTGGCCAAATATTTTCCAAAATATTATAGTTACAAAAAAAGTTCCCTAAAATTACTTGATCTACATTAATTTGACTTGGCGTCTCCTCCTGTGCTTGGTGATATATTAACTTATTTTACTCTTTCCCATACTTCGGTTATGATGAGAGGCTAAGTAATCTTCAAAATATTTCTACTTACTTTCAAAAATATATTTCCTCATTCATTCATAAGATTTTAAGTAGAAATAATGACAAGTTGGACATAACCATCATTTCTTTTTTTAAAATTTTTTATTGTTATGTTAATCACCATACATTACATCATTAGTTTTTGATGTAGTGTTCCATGATTCATTGTTTGTGCACAACACCCAGTGCTCCATGCAGAACACGCCCTCCTCAATACCCATCACCAGGCTAACCCATCCTCCCATCCCCCTCCCCTCTAGAACCCTCAGTTTGTTGTTCAGAGTCCATCATCTCTCACATAACCATCATTTCTAAAATGAATCTGAACTTGATAATTTGGTCTAATGTATTTCTTTTAAGGATGGAAGGTGGGATGGAGGAATCCTGGTTCTTAATTGGTTCTGTATCTACTAAAGCAGATGGACCACACTCTGGTCTATTTCAAAGTCATAAATCTCTTATTTGGCAAATGATTAAGACTATTCTAAATGATATGAATGAAATTCTTTTGCTTGCTTGATCACTGATCAGTGGAAATGAGTACAGTATGTTCCACGGTATAATTAGAATAGGTGTAATTTGATAGTTTACCAAATAAAGCTGCCTATTTTAATTTAATTTTTTCAAGGCCAGATTGAGATTATTATGAGAATCTGAGCAAGCACCAGAAAGTTGTGTTATAATGTTTAAATATGTTTTCATGTTACTACAGTTTTATAAAAGAAAATTAGGCTTATGAGATGAGAATGGGAGCTGATGAAAAATATGTTACAATTGTCTATATTAGGAATGTGATTAATTTTAAATTATTTATAACATTTTGGACAATGCAGTGAGAGACATGCAATTTTAGCTCCCCTCCTTACTGTGACACCTTGGGTAGGCTACTCATCTGAGCTTCCTGTTTATCTATAAAATAAAGAGTTATTATAATCAAATCCATTTGTTATTTTTAAAGAGCTCACTTACTCTAAAATTACATAAAGTAACAACAACAAAACCAGTAACAACAACACAGCCTGTGTTACTGATCAGCTGCCCGTTGTCAAATACTCCACCTGGAACTACTCATATTACCCCATTTTAATCTTTTTTTTTTTTTTTTAAGATTTTACTTATTTATTTGAGAGAGAGAGAGAGAGCCACGAGTGGGGTGAGGGGCAGAAGAAGCAGACTCCCCACCAAGCAGAGAGCCTGATGTGGGGCTCGATCCCAAGACTCCAGGATCATGACCTGAGCCAAAGACAGACGCTTAACCGACTGAGCCACCAAGGAGCCCCACATCATTTTAATCTTAACAACAACCCTAACTTGATATGATAATGCTCATTTTATAGATCAGGAAGACCATTTATCATTTTTCTAGATACAGAGTATTTCTAGTAATGAGGATATACCACATGTCTCACAAATATTTACTACCCAGAAGGATAAACTGTTTCGAAGTCTCTTTTGTGCTTCATACCTGAGACGACATTATATTTAGTCATCAGGTCTCCTAAGGCTCCTCTTTGCTGTAAAGTTTTCTCAAACTTTCCTTGTTTTTGATGACTTTTACAGTTTTGGTGGATACTGGTCAGGTATTTTGTAAAATGTTCCTCAATTGGGATTTCTGTGATCTTTTTTCTCATGTTACCCTGGGGATATGTGTTTTGGGGAGATGGACCATAAAAGATAAGTGCTAGATATATCTTAATTAAAAAGAAATTAAATGCCATTCTTATTATATAATACTAAGGGTATATTCTATTTGTCATCTATCATCTATCAATAGGAGATACATATATATATATTCATATGTGTATATGAATATGGGATCTGATTGTGATAAACAATAAAAGAAGATTGAAATATGTGGATAAATATTCTGAATTTTTTTAGTTTATGTGGCTAGAGATTTATCAGTTTTATTGATCTTTATAAATAGTCTGCTTTTGGTTTGTTGATTTTCTTTATTGTTTTTCTGTTTTTGATTTCATTGATTATCTGTTCTAATTTTTATTATACCTTTTTTAAGCTTACTTTAATCTTAAAATACTCACTTTCTTTTTTTTTTTTAAAGTTTTTTTATTTATTTATATGAGAGAGAGAATGACATAGAGAGCATGAGGGGGGGAGGGTCAGAGAGAGAGGCAGACTCCCTGCTGAGCAGGGAGCCCGACGTGGGAATCGATCCCGGGACTCCAGGATCATGACCTGAGCCGAAGGCAGTCGCTTAACCAACTGAGCCACCCAGGCGCCCAAAATACTCACTTTCTAATTTTCTTTTTCTATTTTTTTAAGGTGGAAGCTTAAGTTGATGATTTTAGATCTTTCTTATTTTCTAATATACACATTTGATGCTGTAAATTTTTCTCTAAGGCTGTAAATTTTGTAATATACACATTTGATGCTGTAAATACTGTTTTCAATGCATATCATAAATTTTGATGACCTGCATTTTCATTTTTATTTAGGTGAATACATTTGTATTATTTAGAAGTGTGCTATTTTATTTCAAATATTTGGGAATATAGCAGCTATCTTTCAGTTATTGATTTATTTATTCCATTGTCTGGGAACATAAAATTTCCCTTCTTCTAAACTGTTACAGTGTATTTTAGAGCCCAGAATGTGGTATATCTTGAAGAATGTCCCATGTGAGCTTGAGAAGAACATGTATTCTGTTATTGGATGGAGTATTCTCTAATTGTCAATTATATCACATTAATTGGTAGTGCTGTTTATGTCCTTGCTGATTTTCTACCTGCTTGATCTATCAATTGTTCACAGAAAGGTGTTGAAGTCTCCAAATAATAGTGAATTTGTCTATTTCCTTTTAGTTTTATATTGACATTCTTTTAGATGCCTACACATTGAGACTTATGGTTTCTTAAAACAAAAAAACAAAAAAAAACAAAAAACTGGCCCATCTTGATCACTGATAATTTCCCTTGCTCTGAAGTCTGTTTTGATTGAAATTAATACTGTCACTTCAGTTCAGGTTAGTGTTTTGTTCTACCCTCCCCCCCGCCTTTATCGGCCTTCTCTGATTTTAATTGAACATTTTATATGATACCATTTTACCTGTTTTCTAATATATCTTTATACTTCTTTTAAAAATTTTACTGCTTGTTGAACAATGTGAAATACACGTTTTTAACTAATCCAAGTCCACCATTGAATAGTTCCATACCTCTTCATTTACGGTATAGGTACGTTATCACAGAGTATTCCCAGTTCGTCCTTCCAATCCCTTGTGACATTGCTGTCATTTCACTTATTCATATGCTATAATCACCCAATATACTCTTGTTATTATTATCAAACAAATAGACACCATTTAGGTCAATTCAAAAAAAGAAAAAGAAAATATTTTACCATCATAGATCCCTTCTCTAATTCTCTTCCTTTTGGTAAATAAATGTTTTGATCTATTTCATTTTCTTTCTCCCCTTTAGAACCACTTTTAACATTTCTTGCAGGGGCAGGTCTATTGGGATGAATTCTGTGTTCATTTTCTGAGAAATTCCTTATTTTTCATTCACTTCTGAAGAATAGTTTCACTGGATTTAGAATACTAAGCTTATGGACTTTTTCCTTGTAACATATATATTTCACTTATTTTTTCTTGCTTTTATAATTTCTGAGAAGTATACTCTAATTCTATAGGTAGGGTGGTTCTCCCCCCAACATCTGTTTTTTAGGCTTTCTTTCTTTCTTTCTTTCTTTCTTTCTTTCTTTATTTATTTATTTATTTTGCTTTGCTTTTCTGTTTGAATATGATATGCTGATTTTGTTTGTTTTGGGTATTTATTGGTTCTGGTGTCCACTAAACTTCCATGATCTGTGATATGGTGTTGGTCATTAGTTTGGAAATATCTAGGCCATTATTACTTCCAATAGGTCTTCTGTTCCATTCTTTGTTTCCTCTCCTCATATTCCAGTTATGCATAAGTGATTACTTTTAAAGTTGCCCCACTATTCTTGGATGTTTAGTTTTTTTTTATTTTTTTTTACACGCTTTTTTATTCATTCATTGAATTTCAGTTTTGGGTGTTCCTATTGATGATCTTTTCAATGGTCATGTTGAACATACTGGTGTGTCCTTGAATGGCATTCTTCATTTCTGTTACAGTGTTTATGAGTTCTAGCATTTCTTTTTGATCTTTTAAAGAGTTTCAGACTTTCTGCTTATATTACCCATCTGTTGTTACATGGTACCTATTTTTTCCATGAGATGCTTTAATATATTAATCATAGTTTTAAATTCTCCCGTATTTCCAAAATCATTGCCATTTGTGAATTTGGCCTAATGCTTATTTTGTCTCCTCAGACTGTGTTTTAAGTTGCCTTTGGAAAGGCCTTGCAATCTTTTATTGAAAGTCATGCATGTTGCCTCGAATAATAGGCACTGAGTTAAACAGATGTTTAGTGTGAGGATATATATTAATCTTGATATTACTTGGGCTGTGTTTAAAGTTTACAGTGGCTATAGGTTATAGAAGCTTCTTTTCTTTGTTTTTGTCTCCCCTCTTGACTTTGTGCTTCTCAAATTACTCCTCAGAGAAATTCTGTGTATTCAAGCTCTTTCAGCTATCATATGGAAATTCTGTTCTTGGAATTGTAAAGTGTGGGGCAGCAGAAGTTTTCCATAATCCTCAAATTAATTCTCTTGTTTTAGTGATCCTGTGTTTCTCATCTCCTTCTCCTGCTAGAGCAATGAGGATATATTTCTTGGATCTTCATCATTAGAAGATAGAATTCCTTTTTAATATTTTCCATTCACCTATTGTTAAGGTAGGTGGAATTTGCTTGCTCAATGTTTTGACTTGGACAAAGAAGCTCTACTTGGGCCTGTGAAATTTAGTTCTCGGTGTTACTACAATTAGTCTAATTTAGATTTTATCTGACAGAAAAAAAATGAGAAAATTCCACCCACAATAAAGAAAAAAGAATCCACCATAGTTCTTTGGGGAACACATTACATTTATAAGAAAGAGGCATCAATTAAAAATAAAGGAAATTCAAACAAATTAATTAGAATAAATTATTTTCTCTGTACTCTGTGACATTTTCCTCAAGCAAGATTATAATGGCAAGTATAATACAAGCAATGGTATTTTTTTCCTATATATGCTTTAGATTTATCTTTGTTATATGCTATTGATCTTTCTGGAAAACTAGAAAAGTATATATACATATATGTGTGTATATGTGTGTGAATATATATGCATAGAAATCTACATATATATATACACACACATATACAATAATATGTACACACATATGCAGATATATACATATATATCTTACACACACACATACACACACACATATATGTGTATATATATATATATCTTAAGTATATAATTAGTTTAAAAGCAAATTTGCTAGTTTGTTATTTTTCCAATTATTTTAGTTTTCATTTAAGGAAAAATGCTTCCACTTGAGGATAAACTTGCTTTATCAGTTTTCTTTTCTTTTTTTTTAAGGGAAATGGGAAACATCCCCTTTTAAATGTAAATTTAACACAAAATTATTTCCATTCTCTTGGTATTTTTAAAAAGACATAAATGGATGAAAACTCTTGATTTATTGTTCTGTTTGTACAAATTTAAAAAGAAAACAATGGCTGATAGACAAAACTGGATAGGTCATTGCTATTGTGTAAACATGCTTTATGTGTGAACACCACTGAGAGTCTTATCTAGAATCTAAAACTTTACTTTAAAAGAGTATAAATGTATAATGCCGCTAGGTATAGTTGTTCCTTCATTTAAGTTTGGATTTTTATCAATAATCTCATAAAAAATGAATTGGCTATAAGAAATGAAACTTTGGCTGGTCTCACACATGTAGGTACTGTATTACTTATCTCTTGTTGTATAAAAGTATTAATGTGAACTTAGCAACTAAAACAACACACATTTATTATCACTAGTTCTGTTGGTCCGAAATAGAGCTTAGCTAAGTCCTCTAGAGTTTCTCACAAGGTTGCAAATAAAGGTATCAACCGGGGTTGGGTCTCATCTGAGACTCATGTGGGGAGAGGATCTTCTTCTACCCTCATGAAGTTGTTGGAAGGGTTCAGTCTCTGTTGACCTGAAGACCACTGAGGTGGACAGAAGGCACTGTCCACCTCTTTGCCACCTGGGACGCTGCATTTGGCAGCTTACTTCTTTAAAGCTGGAGGGTGAGACAGTCAACAAAGGGTTCGCTAGCAGGAAGTTATAATTTTATGTAATAATTTTATGTAATCTCAAAAGTGACATTCCATCACTTTTTTGTATTTTCTGGAAGAAGAAATTCACAAGCTCCTCCCACATTCAAAAGGGAGTGGATTATATAAAACCATGAGTATCAGAATATGAGGATAATTTGAGACCATCTTAGAGTCTGCCTACCAGAGTAATTTAGCAAATTCAGTTAAATCATTGTCAGTCCAGAGGCTCCCTGATGTCTCTGTCAGTTAAGCGTTGTGCCTTTGGCTCAGGACATGCTCAGGGTCTTGGGATCGAGCCTTGCTCAGCAGGGAGTCTGCTTCTTCTTCTGCCCCTTACCCCACTTGTGCTCTCTCTCTCAAATAAATAAATAAAATCTTTAAAAAAACAAAATCATTGACAGTCCAGAAAAGTCTAAGTAGATAATTGCTTATAAGAAATATTTCAGGAGATTAGGGAAAAAATAGTACCTGTTTCTCCCCTACTCTTCCATTTGCATTAATAACTTTTCCTGCTAATCTCTAATATCTTTGAGTGAGATTTTTTTTATTCCAAATTATTTCCTCTAACTAAAGAAAAGCATTGTAGACAAACTATTTTTTCATTAAGCTAATATTATATACTAAGTGCTATTCTAATTTTTGGACATACAACGGTTAAATAAAGAACAAAAAGATAGACATTCATTTTAGATCTAAAGGATTTAATTATTCTGCCTAAGTTCTTTTGTGTTATAAGTAACTAAGACCTACTCAAGCTGTATCAAGATTTTTTGGACTTTCCCAGATCGGAAAGCTACCAGAAATGAAAGGAATAATTAAAAATAGCTGTTCTCTCATTCTCTTTTATAGAAATTCCTTTTTCTCTTCAAACTTTTGTTTTTTTCTTCTAAGTTTTTTATTATTCATGCATTCTCCTCCCTTATGATATGACCATATAGCCTTCTAGGCCCTGATTTTCCACTAATATATATAAACACATTTGTTTAATTGGTAAGTTACAGTAGCAGAGATCTCTCAGAAGTCCTGCAATTTATAGATAAGAGAATTTTGTTTTAGTTCCCCCATATTGTTTACATAAACATATCATACATGCCTTATGGAATCGTGAAATTTGTGATTTCTTATTATTTTATATTAGATATTGACCCATCTTCTGTTTCACTGTACGATTCATTCTAAGTACTAATTTATTTACTTTGCCTGCTTGTTTTCACCAACCTTTTTTATATCCATAGTAATTATTTTTTAAATGCAAACAAATAGTTGAATTTCTAAAATTAATAGAAAGCATTCTACTTACACATTCTCTGAGATGGTCACCAATGATAAACTCTGTCATTATTGCATCATATCGAAAGTAGAGAGCATTTACAGAAACATTCACTTGCTTTCATTATTTTTATTTAATAATTTATGTTCAGTTCTTGTAGCAAAAAGATAATTCTAATTATTATTATTATTACTTTTTGCTTAGAGGGCTCTAAACAGCACTTCAATTTACATCCCTCATTTTATACAGTTAGATCCATAAATAAAAACTCCAGAAATGCATTCCTAATTTGAAAGACTGAAATAAGATCATCTCTCAAAATATTTCTGTTTTTAAAGAGTTTATTTGAATTCATAACAATTCTCTGAGTAAATCTGTACATTTCCTATAAATTTTTTCATTTCTGCAGGTTCAGATTATAAGCTTTTTCCCCCTCTGCTCTTTATGTGGGTCTAATAAAAGACACTGTATGTCTAAATGGTTGTACTATAAATACTTTAAAAACTACACAATCAACTGCTAACTTAAATATGTGAATATTTAACAGTGCAAAAATCAAGATAAAATACATTAATCTATTGTTAACTGTATATTTCATTATTTTAAAAAATATTTATTTTATTTTTTAAATTTTATTTTATTTTATTATGTTATATTAGTCACGATACAGTACATCATTTGTTTTTGATGTAGTGTCCCATGATTCATTGTTTTCTTTTTTTTTTAAGATTTTATTTATTTATTTGAGCCAGAGAGAATGAGAGAGAGAGAGCACATGAGAGGGGGGAGGGTCAGAGGGAGAAGCAGGCTCCCTGCTGAGCAGGGAGCCCGATGCGGGACTCGATCCCGGGACTCCAGGATCATGACCTGAGCCGAAGGCAGTCGCTTAACCAACTGAGCCACCCAGGAGCCCTGATTCATTGTTTTCGTATAAAACCCAGTGCTCCATTCAGTACCTGCCCTCCTTAATACCCATTACTGGGCTAACCCGCCCCCCCACCCCCCTGCCCTCTAAAACCCTCAGTTTGTTTCTCAGAGTCCGTAGTCTCTCATGGTTTGTCTCCCCCTCCGATTCCCCCCTTCATTTTTCCTTTCCTTACTTATTTATTTTAGAGAGAGAGGGACAGAGGAAGAGGGAGAGAGAATCCTCAAGCAGACTCCCCACTTAGGTGTGACTTGATCCCAGGACCCCGAGATCATGACCTGAGCCAAAACCAAGAGTTAGAGGCTTAACCTACTGAGCCACGCAGGCAGCCCTCATTATCTTTTTAATATAACTTTATTTTTTTATTTTTTTTATTTTTTAAAGATTTATTTATTTGAGAGAGCGAGAATGAGAGAGAGAGAGAGTACATGAGAGGGGGGAGGGTTAGAGGGAGAAGCAGGCTCCTCGCTGAGCAGGGAGCCTGATGCGGGACTCGATCCCGGGACTCCAGGATCATGACCTGAGCCGAAGGCAGTCGCTCAACCAACTGAGCCACCCAGGCGCCCTTTTTAATCTAACTTTAAATGATCCTTACATTTAGACATAAAATCAATGTGTTATTACATTCCTTGTGATGTATCTAATTGCTTTAATGAAATATTTTTGCATTAGTAATTCTTTGTTGAAATTTTCAGAACAAAGACCTACAGTTACAAAAGAGAAATGTTACCTTGAATAAATAAATCCTGTAAAATATAATAGTTTCTGCATTGGACTTGTCATTAAGGACAGCCAGCAAGGAAATTGGGTTTGCAAATGATATTTCAATTTCTTATTTCATTCAAAATGCCAATATTGGTTACATATAGTTGATTTTGCACATATGCCATTTTTTAGGTGTTGGATGTGGAATATGACTGGATAATATGGCACAGCAAGTAACATTAGGTAAATATGGGTAACTTTCTCAGAGTTTTAGCTGGAAGGAGTTCTCAAGGTAAATTTCTCACTGTCTCATAACAGTACAAAACAGAAGCCATTTCTTAATTGGAGCTGCAAAAGCATATATTAAAGAAGAGTGAATTTCCCAAGGTACATAGTTTGTGCAGCAGTTGAAACCTATAGAAATAGATGATTAAGAACATCTGAACACTTTGTAAATTACCATGAAGTTCCTGAGTAAATTAAGCAGACATTTCCCAGTGGATTAGGGGTATATGCAAACCAAAAATAAAATAAAACAAGAAAGAGTGATGTGAGAAATGGATCCTTACAGGAGGAGAAATGAAGCAGTCCTGCTTGTAAATAGCATCTCCCAGAACCCTTTCAAGTTAGTCCTAAGTGGGTTTTTATCAAAATTTAACATATATATTTTTTTTCTTTGCAAATAGACACCATATTCAGAAGTGGCTTTCAACTCTGTTGTTTTAATATTTATTCTCAAAGAAACATGGATTAGCCTAATATAAAGAACAGAGTTTTGACATTGGGAAAATGCATATTTTTCTAAAATTTTTTGTGTAACCATGTGATTTTGAAGATTTTTTTAATAATACCTGCTAAATATGAGTCTATTATTTTAGTAATCATGAAATGAAAAACTAATTTTATAATAAATGTAAAAATGAAAAGGCTTGGGTAATTGATAAAAAGACATTCTGTTTTCCTAAGAATTTTTTTAAAGAAACTTATATTTTAAATAATTTATGATTTTTAACTTTTCAAATATATTATAAAGTTGAAAATCCTTGGCAACCAGGTATATGTACTTACTATCTTGGTTTGGTATGTTTGCAAGACAAATTCATGTAAGGATGTGTAGTGGTGAACACACATGAATTCTAAATTATCATTTCTATAATTAATTAGAAAGAGATTGAAAACTTGTTATAGTAATTGTTCAAGTTTGCCTACATGGGAGCACACTACAATTTACTTCTCTTTTCTTTCTCCCCCAGGATTTAGAATATGATTAAACCAGTTGTTTCTTGTATCGTTCTCACATACATGAATTTCCAATATATAACTCAGGTTGTATCCAGTTCTCAGATATTCCTACTGGATGTGGCTTAGGTATTACTAGAACCTACAAACACATAGAGAAACTAATAAAGAGCTTGTAAGTGTTCCAGCTAGTCCTCTTAGGAATTCTGTTCCTTAAGATGTGCTTCTTTTTTCTCCCATTTTCTTTCTCCTTTTCCTCTTTTTTTTTTTTTTTTTTTAAATTTTGGCCATACTAATCTATTGGATATACTTAAGGAACTTTCATCATCTTATTTAAAAACTATGTGAAAAACAGTTGTAATACAATATAGTTCCTAGAGTATAAGTTGTGTGCTAGCAGCTTATTGTCTTGACTGTATCTTCAATATATAGAGTAGTGTCTGGCACAGAATAGCCATTCAAAATTTGTTTGTTGAATTAATATAATACAACTTTTAAACATACTTCTACTGTACGATCTTGTCACTTAAGTATTTAACTAAGAGGAATGAAAGCATATGCCCATAAAAAGACATATACGGGAATGTTCACAGTAGCTTCATTTATAATAACCTCCAATGGAAACAATACAAAATGTCCATCTGCAGGTGAATGAAAAAATAAACTGTGCTATATCCAGACAGCAGAATACAACTCAGAAATGAAAAGGAGTGATGTATGATACAAGATGGGTATATTTCAAAAATAATTATGTGGAGTGAAAGAAGCCAAGCCAAAACAAATACACTTTATAATTCTTTTAATATAAATTCTAGAAAATGTGTACTAATTTATAGTGATAAAAAACAATTCACTGGTTGGTTCAAGGGGTGGGTTTTAAAGAGGGTGGTAGGGACACTTTTGGCGATGATGGATATGTTCATTATCATGAGTTGTGGGTACAGTTTTAAAATTTGAAATTTATCAAATGTACAGTTTAAGTATGTGGTTTATTGTAAGTGATATGTCGATTAATAAAAAGAAAAGATAAAAGCAAAATTAACTGTGAGTGCAACCTAGTGTTATTTTTGGCTAATAATGGTCAAGCACTGATTTAATGGGAAAAGTACAAATTGGGAGATCTCCAAAGAAATTGCTAAAGATTCTTCAAACTTTAACATCTGCATGCAATCTTGTTTGTTCTGTGCATTCTGAGCTGTCTTTGATAGGAAGCTCTGTCAAGAGACTGTCTCTAAAGCTTTTTCTGTTGACAGCCTGAAAGAGAAGAGTTAACAGCTGGTGTATGCCTTACTTCTTGCCTGAGCAATGTCTGAGGTTTGAATCTTAATTGCAACACTAACTCAAGACATTTACAGAATTAATCCAGATCTAAGTGAAACAAGTATCTGGTGAGGTTAACTATAAATTAAACTAGGTTTCTATATCTTATAGTCAAAGTTATTTATCAGTGAAATATTAATGAGTAAACTTTGTGAACACAGTTCAGTTGGAGAATACGAGTTAGTTACATACCACTCTAAGGGCTACCTCGCTAGCAAGTATAGAAGCTGAAGTGACCTCAGAGATGATAACTTCCCTAGATGAATCAGTCCATGCTCTCTCAGTCACATCTATCATTACAATAAGTATACCACATATGGGGCAAATGTGGGATAGTCAGGTGGTCACGAGATACCTTTTTAAAAGATATCCTTTCTCTAAGTTATGTAAACTTTGTCCTAGGTAAAGCCTATTGCAACTCATGAATTTTAATTTCAGTTCAAACCCCAAACCACTGTTGCTGGTTGAGTTGAGTACACATTGTATCTGACACATGCTAACATCTTCCATCCAGTTCTTCAAGTGCATTGGATAAAGCTAATGTCCTTCCGTTTACACTTAAAGTCTTTTTCAGTCTCTGGGAATTGGGATAATAGTAAGATCTAGCACTATTTATAGCTATGTATGTATCCATTTATTATTCATCTGTTCTCTCTTTCATCGTCCTTTAATTCAAAAAAAACATTTCTTGAAATGCCTACTGAATTCCAGACACTGTTAGATATTATGAAGCAATCAATTGAAGTAACAATATTTCAGAACTAGAAAGAAAGCCTCACTTTAAAAATTATTATCAAATCTTTCTCTTTTAGTCACCATGGGTTTTACTTTGATTTTTATTAGGTTATAATGCACATTATTTTCAAATGCTTACATGAAGGAATATTATAATTGAGTTATGTTAGGCAATTTCATATAAGTGATAATAAAATAAAAATGGCTTTACTATGCCATTATTTACCATTTTATGGTTTGCTATATTTTAATAATATATAAAACACTTTTTTTTCTTTCCATTAATGCATTTTTTTCAAGCCAACTGATACTGCAAGTGTTCAAAGATTTAAAAAAAAATGGCTTGATATTTATCTGTTGCTCTAAGATAGACAACTTTAATACATAAAAATAATACTTTGGGTTTCAAAATGACCCATTTGGCTGCATCCTGAACATCATTTCCATGTGGAAGCCTTCTGTTTGTAATCAGATTATTCTGTGTATATAAGAGACAGATACAAGCTCTGTAAAGTCATGAAAAATTGTTTAGGCAGATAGAAAAATGTGAAAAAGCAATAAAATACTGGAACCAATCTTGGCTTAACAAACTATTAGTAATTACAACTTCTCACATTTGCTTCTCCCACTGGAAAAAAAAAAAAAGACTAGTTTCTTTAATGGTGTTTATTATTTAAAAGTTTAAATTTGGAGACCTAAGTTTCCCAGACAAACAAAAACTAAAGGAGCTTATGACCACTAAACCAGCCCTGCAAGAAATATTAAAGGGGACTCTTTGAGTGGAAAAGAAAGACCAAAAGCAACAAAGTCAAGAAAGGAACACAGAAAATCTCCAGAAACAATGACTTTACAGATAATACAATGGCACTAAATTCATATCTATCAGTAGCACTTTGAATGTAAATGGACTAAATGTTCCAATCAAAAGACAAAAGGTGTCAAATGGATAACAAAACAAAATCCATCTATATGTTGCATGCAAGAGACTCATTTTAGACCTAAAGACACCTCCAGATTGGAGTGAGGGAATGGAGAACAATTTATCATGCTAATGGACATCAAAAGAAAGCTGGAGTAGCAATTCTTATATCAGACAATCTAGATTTTAAACCAAAGATTATAACAAAAAAACAGAGATTGTAACAAAAGATACAGAAAAGGCACTATATCATAATAAAGGGTCTATCCAACAAGAAGAGCTAACAATTGTAAATATTCATGTCCCCAACTTGGGAGCAGCCAGATATACAAAACAATTAATAACAAACAAAAAGGAACCCATTGATTATAGTACAATAATAGTAGGGGACTTTAACTCCCTATTTATACCAATAGACATATCATCTAAGCAGAAAATCAACAAGGAATCAATGGCTTTGAATGACACACTAGACCAGATGGACTTAACAGATATATTCAGAACATTTCATCCTAAAGTAGCAGAAAAACACATTCCTTTCAATTGTCTCTGGGACAGTCACCAGAATAGATCACATACTAAGTCAGAAATCAGGCCTCAACAAGTATAAAGACTGAGATCATACCATGCATATTTTTAGATCACAAAACTATGAAACTTGAATTCAACCACGAGAAAAAATTTGGAATGACCACAAATACATGGAAGCTAAAGAACATCCCACTAAAGAATGAATGGGTCACCAGGAAACTAAAAAAGGAATAAAAAGAATACATGGAGCATTGCTGGGCTAGCTCAGTCAGCAGTGTGCAGCTCTTGATCTCAGGGTTGTGAGTTTGAGCCCCACATTGGGGGTAGAGATTTCTTAAAAATAAAATCTTAAGAAAAACACATGGAAACAAATGATAGTGAAAATGCAACAGTCCAAACCTTTGGGATGCAGCAAAAGCAGTCCTAAGAGGGAAGTGTATAGCAATATAGGCTTACCCCAAGAAGGAAGGCAAATCTCAAATAGGCAACTTAACCTAACACCTAAAGAGCTAGAAAAAGAACAGCGAATGAATCCTAAAGCCAGCAGAAGGGAAATAATAAAGATTAGAGCAAAAATAAATGATATAGAAACAAACAAACAAAAACAGTAGAACAGATCAATGAAACCAGGAGCTGGTTCTTTGAGAGAATTAATAAAATTGATGAACACCTAGTAAGACCGAAAAGAATAGAGAAAGGACCACAACAAATAAAGTCATGAATGAGAGAGAAGAGATCACAACCAACACCACAGAAAGACAAACAATTATAAGAGAATATTATCAAATAGTCATATGCCAACAAATTGGGCAATCTGGAAGAAATGGATAAATTCCTGGAAACATATAAACTACCAAAACTGAAACAGGAAGAAATAAAAAACTTGAACAGACCGATAACCAGCAAAGAAATTGAATCAGTAATCAAAAATCTCCCCGCAAACAAAAGTCTAGAGCCAGTTGGCTTCCCAGAGGAATTCTACCAACATTTAAAGAAGAGTTAATACTTATTCCTCTCAAACTGTTCCAAAAAATAGAAGTGGAAGGAAAACTTCCAAACTCATTCTACAAGGCTAGCATTACCTTGATTCCAAAACCAGAAAAAGACCCACTAAAAAGGAGAATTAAGGCCAATATCCCTGATGAACATGGATGCAGAAATTCTCAGCAAAATACTAGCAAATCGAATCCAACAGTACATTAAAAAAATCATTCACCATGATCAAGTGAGATTTATTCCTGGGCTGACAGAGTGGTTCAATATTTCAAGTGGTTCAATCATTATGATACTCCACATCAATAAAAGAAAGGATAAGAACCATAAGTTCCTTTCAATAGATACAGAACAAGCATTTGATAAAGTACAGCATCTATTCTTGATAAAAACCCTCAACAAAGCAGGAGTAGAGGGAACATACCTCAATATCATAAAAGCCATATACAAAAGACCCACAGCTAATATCATCCTCAATAGGGAAAAATTGAGAGCTTTTCCCATATGGTCAGGAACATGACAGGGATATCTAATATCACCATTGTTATTTAACATAATACTGGAAGTCCTAGCCTCAGCAATCAGGAGAAAAATAAATAAATAAATAAATAAATAAATAAATAAATAAATAAATGGCATACAAATCAGCAAGGAAGAAGTCAAACTTTTGCTATTTGCAGATGACATGATACTCTGTAGAAAACCTGAAAGACTCCACCAAAAAAACTGCTAGAACTGATACACAAATTCAGTAAAGTTCCAGGATACAAAATCAATGTACAGAAATCTGTTGCATTTCTATACACAAATAATGAAGCAGCAAAAAGAGAAATCAAGGAATTGATCCCATTTACAATTGTACCAAAATCCATAACATACCTAGGAATCAATCTAACCAAAGAGGTAAAGGATCTGTACTCCGGAAACTATAGAACACTTATGAAAGAAATGAAGATGACACAAAAAAATGGAAAAACATTTCATTTGCTCATGGTTTGGAAGAACAAATATTGTTAAAATGTCTTTATTACCCAAAGAATCTACATATTAATACAATCCCTATCAAAATACCATCAACTTTTTTTCAAAGAAATGAAACAAATAATCCTAAAATTTGTTTGGAACCAGGAAAGACTTCAAATAGCCAGAGGAATGTTGAAAAAGAAAAACAAAGCTGGAAACATCACAATTTCAGACTTCAAGCTTTATTACAAAGCTGTAGTGACTAAGACAGTATGATACAGCACAAAAATAGACACGTAGATCAATGGAACAGAACAGAAAACTCAGAAATGGACCCACAACTATATGGTTAACTATCTTCAACAAAGCAGGAAAGAATATCCAACGGGAAAAAGTCTCTTCAACAAATGCTGGACAGTGACATGTGAAACAATGAAACTGGACCACTTCCTTACACCACATACAAAAATAAATTCAAAATGGATGAAAGACACAAATGTGAGACAGGAAACCATCAAAATCCTAGAGAAGAACACAGGCAGCAACCTCTCTGACATTGGCCTTAGCAACTTCTTACTAGACACATCTCTGGAGGCAAGGGAAACAAAAGCAAAAATGAATTATTGGGACTTATCAAGACAAAAAGCTTTTGAACAACAAAGGAAACAAACAACAAAACTAAAAGGCCTTCAGAATGGGAGAAAACATTTACAAATGACATATCTGATAAAGGGTTAGTATCCAAAATCTATAAAGAACTTATCAAACTCAACACCCCAAAAACAAATTATCTAGTTTAAAAATGGGCAGAAGACATGAACATTTTTCCAAAGAAGACATAGAGATGGCCAAAAGACACATGAAAAGATGCTCAACGTCACTCATCATCAGGAAAATACAGACCAAAACTACAATGAAATATCACTTGACACTAGTCAGAATGGCTAAAATTTACAACTCAGGAAACAATAGGTATTGGCGAGGATGTGGAGAAAGGGGAACCCTTACACTGTTGGTGGGAAAGAAAACTGGTGCAACCACCCTGGAAAACAGTATGAAGTTTCCTCAAAAAATTAAAAATAGAACTACCCTAGGATCCAGCAATTGTACTGCCAGGTATTTACCCCAAAGGATACAGAAGTAGTGTTTTGAAGGGGCACATGCACCCCAACGTTTAGAGCAGTGCTATCAACAATAGCCAAATTATGGAAAGAGCCCAAATGTTCATTGACTGATGAATGGATAAAGAAGTGACTTACAAATATATATGTAATAATCCATTATATATATATATATATTATAGTCCATTATAATTTATATATTCCATCATTATATATATATAATATATTCCATTATATATACTATATATTACATTATATATATATTCCATTATGTATATATACAATATTCCACTGTATATATAATATTCCATTATATATATAGGAACATTATATATAATATATAAAATATAGGAATATTATATATAGGAATAATATAATATAGGAATATTATATATATAATGGAATATTAGCCATCAAAAAGAATGAAATCTTGCCACTTGCAACATGCAGATGTAACTAGAGTCTATCATGCTAAGTGAAATAACTCAGAGAAAGACAAATACCATATGATTTCACTCATGTGGAATTTAAGAAATAGAACAGATGAATATGGGTGAGGGAAGAGAGAGGCAAACCATAAAACAAACTCTTAACTATAGAGAACAAATGGGCTACATGGGTGATATGTATTAAGGAGGGTACTTGTTGTGATGAGCATTGGGTGTAATATGTAAGTGATGAATCACTAAATTCTACTCCTGAAACTAATATTATACTACACATTAACTAATTGGAATTTAAATAAAATCTTGAAACAAAACAAAAAAAACCCAACAAACAGAAACTTAAAACAAAGCAGAACAAAAATAGATCTACCCTATAATCCAGTAATCCCACTACTGGGTATTTATCCAAAGAATATAAAAACACTAATTCAAGGGGATATGTGCACTCCTATGTTTATTGCAGTATTATTTACAATAACCAAATTATGGAAACAGTCCCAGTGTCCATTGAAAGATGAATGGATAAAGAAGATGAGGTATACACACACAAAAGAATAGTACTCAGCCATTAAAAAAGAATGAAGTCATATATATATATATAATGGAATATTATGCAGCCATCAAAAGGAATGAGATCTTGCCATTTGCAACGACGTGGATGGAACTGGAGGGTATTATGCTGAGCGAAATAAGTCAATCAGAGAAAGACATGTATCATATGACCTCACTGATATGAGCAATTCTTAATCTCAGGAAACAAACTGAGGGTTGCTGGAGTGGTGGGGGGTGGGAGGGATGGGGTGGCTGGGTGACAGACATTGGGGAAGGTATCTGCTATGGTGAGCGCTGTGAATTGTGTAAGACTGTTGAATCACAGACCTGTACCTCTGAAACAAATAATACATTATATGTTAAAAAAAAAAAAAGAAGAAGATAGT